>NC_069505.1:344291464-344416464 GCF_027579735.1 Bombina bombina | reverse complement strand
TGCTTTCAGGATCTTCTATGTGTTTATAGAAGATGCCTACAATGGGGTCTTCTTTTTGACTAGTGATCAGGTCCTCACTAGGAGAATCCTGACTCCATTGTACCAAGTTAGGCTCACTCTGTTGTTTTGCCTGGTTTCTGGTAATGGCTTCTACCTGAATTGCACCCATTAAGTGTTCAATATTAAGGAGTTCTCCAGTTATGGCTCCTTGTTTGGCTAATGAGTCCGCAAGGTCATTGCCTTCCTTATCAGGACCTAAAACTCTGGAATGACCCTTGGTCTTTTTCCAGTGTATGGTTAAATCATTGGATACTACCAGATTATCAATCTCGCAGAACAATTTGCCATGCTTGACTGGTTTGTTATTGCTTTTCTGCATGCCATTTCTTTTCCAAGTTGGCAGGTATTCAACAAAACTGTCACGCACATAATTTGAGTCAGTTATGATCACAAATTCATGAATACCATGTTCAATAGCCATTTCAATGGTTTTGAAAACAGCAGTTAGTTCTGCAACTTGACTGGATCTTGGTCCAATGTTGAAACCTACAGATATATTTGAGAATCCGTTTGCCCCAGTTATACCAATGCCAGCGACTAATCTGCGCTCATTATCAATAGTGGCATGGTAAGAACAACCATCAACATATACCCAAGGTAATGTTTGACAATGGTCCTCATTGTACATTTTATATGGGGAAAGCAATTGTTCTTCCAGAAAATCATCTTCTGATAATTCTTCCCCAGGATCTCTAGCAGTACAGTCGTGGAGCTCAGCAAGCCCTTGCGCGACTGGATTCTTTTTATTCTGCTTGTAGCGAATTTCTAAGGGCCAGCCTTGTAAGGAAAGAGTCCACGCTGTTATGCGGCTATTAGACAAATTCCCATCTCTTATTCTCTCACTTTGCAAATATAGCAAAGGCTGGTGGGCCGTTTCTACAATAATTTTCTCGCCCTGTATATAGCTGCGGAAATTTTGTAGAGCCCATACAGTAGATAAGAGGGCTTTTTCGCAATCGTTAAACTTTATTTCTACTGGGGATAGATTTTTGCTCGCATAAGCAATGGCTTTGTTCAAATTATCATGCTTTTGGTATAACACAGCACTCATGCTTACATCTGTGTACCCTGTTTCTAAGTAGAAAGGTTTACCACCTTCAGGGTACACTAAGCAAGGTGCTTGAGTGAGTTTTCTCTTCAGCTCTCTGATGGCTGTCTCTTGAGACTCACTCCAGTGCCATTTCACATCTTTCTTCAGAAGAAGTAGTAGTGGTTTAGTTAATTCCGCATAATTATCAATGAATTTGCGAGAATAGTTTGTCATACCCAGGAATGATCTCAATTCCTTTAAGTTAGTTGGGTTTTTAGAATTCACTATAGCTTCCACCTTTTTCTTTTGGGGATTTAATCCTTCAGAGGTAACTTCATGTCCCAAGAAGTTTACCCGAGTGCGGCACCATTGAGCTTTTTGCAGGGATAATTTGACACCTGCCCTTTTAAGTTGGCTGAGGACGTGTTTAAGTTCTGTGATGTGTTTTTCAAAGTCTGTGCTTTTGATTAAAACATCATCAACATAAGATAAGGTCCCCCTTTCCAGTGCGTCAGGCATAGCCTTATGCATGAATACAGCAAATTCATGTCCAGAATTTATGTATCCAAATGGAAGTCTCTGGAATGCATATTGGACCTTTTGGAAAGAGAATGCCAGCTTATATTGGTCCTCTTCATGTACCTTTATGGTCCAATATCCCTGTGCACAATCAATGGCAGTGAATATTTTGGATCCCTGCATTTGTGCTAGGCACTGGTCAATGTATGGTACAGGCCAGCCAGACATGTATACTCGTTTGTTTAGCTGTCTTAAGTCAGCACACAAACGCCATTGTCCATTGGGCTTAAGGACACCTAGAATAGGATTATTATAAGAGCTGTGCACCTGTCTGATAATACCTCTTTCTTCCAAATTCCTTATGATCTCTGCAAGAGAATCATATGAGGCTAAGGGAAGTCTGTATTGTTTGACAAATACAGGTGGCGCATTAGGATCTGTTTGTATTCTTGCAATGTGCAAGTCTGTAGTACCACAGTCATAAGAATCCTTAGCGAAAATATCCTTGTATTCCATTAGGAGTTCTCGCAGCTGTTGGCGTTCGTCATCGCTGGAACAGCCATTAGCTAAGGATATTTGCTCTTCGACTATTTGCTGAAATCCTGGAAAGATTTCAGGCTGTCCTATTTCATAGGCTTCTTCCAGTCTAGAGGTGAGATCCCCTTGATTATAATTTACATTGCTCCCATGACTCTGGGTATTGGGGTAATCTTGCTGTTTGATTGGCTGATCAAACACTAGAGAGGCTTCTTCAATTTTACAGATGCCTTCCTCTGAGCTGAAGGGATAAATAGACTGAATATTAAATAGACCCTCTGGCATAGATGCAAAGGATTGTTCTATTAATTGTTCTTCAGTTAGGTATCCTTCAGGTATTAGCCCAATTACATTATTCTGGAATCCAAAAGTGTAATAACTTGATTCCAGTGCATATCCTAAGGTAGTTCCCTTGGATAATGTTATATCCTGTGGGGTCATGTTATGCACAATAATATGTATTGGAACAGTTCCAATATTCACCATAGGAGTGTAGGTTACTGTGACACCCAGATTTTGTATTCTATGGGAGAGGCAAATCAGTGTTTCAGAAGTTTTTAATTTCTGACCTCTCTTTACCTGTAAGGGTAACAGAAATTTATCAGCCCCAGCAGGAATTATAACATCGCTAGATACCTGCATATTCACAGCATATGGCAATTGCTGGTTTGATTTCAGGGCTGCATTTTCATCCTGAAATACTTCAGGGTCCCCCTTTAACCTGCTCCAGAGGCAAGAATTAATCAGATCTATTTGTATGGCATATCTATGTAAGATATCATTGCCAATGTATATTTGATTATGGGGAGTATTTAAAACTAAAAACAGGTGCTTCACTGACTTATTACCAAGAGAGATAGATAATAAGCACTTAGCTGTGATGTTATAGCTTTCAGACCTGTCATCCAGGCCGTTGACACAGTGGTCTTGGGGAGAAAGATATTTAATCACTTTAGGTTCAGCTATTTGCTCTAATAAACCTTCGCTTATATAGCTAGCTTCCTGTTTTAAGTTTATTTTAGCATACTTGGTTTTACCAAGGTCATGTACTTGTATAGGGATAAATAGATCCTCTTTAACTCTCTCAATCCCTGTGAGGTATTGAGCATGGTCTCCCCCTTTAGGGATTTTAGGATCCCCCTTGTGGAGTGATATGGTTAATATATCGCCATCTAGGGAGATATTCGCTATCTTTCCAGGCGATATTTCAAAAGTATTACCATCAGAGCCACTAAAAGGAGTCTGATCATCTATTTGTAGAATAGTGATTTCAGGTATAGGGTTATTCCTGAAATGAATCTCCACAGCATCTGGTTTCTCTTCCACCACGTGACAGCTATGTCGGGCGCGAGATGTACCAGATTTTTCATAATTGATAGGCCGTTTAACTTGCGACCAAATTACATTATTTATGCAATCAATTATGGTGCTTAATCGTTTCAGGAGATCACTACCAATAATTAAACGATCAGTTGGCAGATCCACTATAATGACAGGGTGTCTTATGACCCTGTTCCCCAATTTAAATTTTAACCAGGCAGTACCGTAGACTTTTAGGGAGTCACCCCCAACACCTATTAGAGAACCGTCAAATTCTTTTATTTTAGGTTTGTGGGGTGTTAGCTCATTTAGCTGTGTGTAGTATCTGTGGGATAAGATAGTTGCCTGTGACCCAGTGTCAATTAATCCCCTGATAGGGTTGGAGACTGAATCTTGCACCTCAACTAGTACATAATATCTTCCTGCAGTTTCTATCATTTCACACATAAAATTTGCATTCTCATACATTTGTGGGCTTCGCCACGTATTACCTGAGTTTGCCATGCTTTCCGATGCAGAAGAAGCTTCATACCTACCTGTTTCCTTTATGACAGGGTCGGCTGGATTCTTTTGTACTGCATCTGTGGAAACAAGGTTAAGAGAGAGCTGCAAAGGAAGAGATTTGTTAACTTTTTCCGGCTGATGTCGCTCATTGTCACAGCTAATTTGTCCGTTTCCGGTCTGTGGGGAGATAACATGATTAGTATCATTGATATTTATTACTACATTTTGTATATCTCTCCCCTCCCCTTCAGGTGATACTGCAGTATTTATGACTGTGCCTGTGGTCCACTGCTGACCACTGGCTGTACCCCTAAAAAAGTATTGTTCGGTTGCTGAGCCGTAGATTTTTGACTCATATTAGCGATTTGTTCGCTCAACCGATTTAATTGGGTAAACAGCATATCTACCTGATTGTACAAGTTACCTCTACCCCTGGGCCTATCTCTTGGTGCCCCATTGTACTGATTCCTGGACCATTGGGTTCCCTCAGAATCAGGGCCACTATTTCTATTCTGGCGTGGTTGCCCCTGGGGTTCAGCTTGTTCAGTATTAATATTTTGGGAAGCATTATATACCTGGGGTGTCTGGTTACCCTGAGAATATCTTCGCCGTTTATTGTATCTACCCTTGCGCGGATACCAATTATTTGGTGAGTAATTATTCACCTGATTATGTCCCCCACTTTGGTTATAGTCTCCCTGCGCCTCAACCTGTGTAGGGGGAGGGGCAGAATTAAACCTCTGTGGAGATGGCCTGTTTTGACTGGCCACCTCTGCATAAGTCCTCTTGTTGGACTCCAAATTGAGGGGGCTAGGTGACACCCTAGTTTCTGCCACAATTTTGGGTTTTGACTCCTTTTTAACCCCCTGCTCACTGGACTGCTGAATAGAGTATAACTTCGTACTCTCTTTGATCAGCCATTCCAATGAGCAGTCCTCATCAAAATCTCTAGCTAAGTTGATTTTGATGGGTGTAGGCAATGCTTCAAAAAATAAATTTACAAATTCTGAGCCATCAAATCTGGGATTATCTTCAGCCATACTGTACGCATTTTTCAATACAGAAAGGAATTCGACTGGACTCTGATTCGCACGACACTTTAAACCATATACCGCTATTTTCGCGGCAGTTTTAGTGCGATATTGCCCGAATTCTTTTCTGCATTGTTGTTTTACCCCATTCCAGGAATGAATATTCATATCCTTTAGTGAAGCAAAGAATTTGTGATGCTTACTGTCAAATACCCAAGGCAGAAATTCAATTTTCAATTTCTCACTTGTAACATTCATTATAGCTAACGCATTTTCAAAAGCCTGTAAATGATCAATTACAGATGTTGTTCCCTTACTGGAGAATATAGGTACTGCGCGTTGTACGAAAGTGATTATTTTATGGGAATCATAGACTTTATCAGACTTATTTTGGGATTCTCTGTTAGAGTTTCCCTCCCCCGCATCAGCTGCGCTACAGCTGTCCTCTGGATTTACATCCTGAGGGGATTGTCTATTTGGGAAATCTACTTCTGACCCGTTAGGGGTCATTTGTCTATGTTGTTCTATATATTTTCGTACCTCGTCCCTTACGCGTTCGCTAAAGGAGTTAGCATTATCTGTATTATTCTCACTGCTAATATAGGGGTTTTCATTATGGCGATATGACCTTTTTAAATCGCTTAATTCTCTCTGGCTTTGCGCAAGCTGTTTATTTAAATCTTGTATCTGCGCGATTAAGTCCATATTGTGCTTATCTAAGGTGGCTAGGTTTTGGGCAAATTCATCCATTTTATTTTTGGCTATTTTTAAACCCTCTTCGCGTCTGCGCGAGGAACGAATACTATTTTCTAGCTCCTGTATTTGCAATCGTTTGTCTGTGACACAAAACGACATTTCGTCGATTATGCATATTAAAAGGGGCCAAGATTTTAGTATTAGTTTTTCTCGCTTTTTGGGATCTTTGCATTGATTAATCATTAATAATTCCTGGAAGAATTCATTCTCTTCATTCCACATATTATTATTAACGGTAATATTTTTAGCCCTAGTTTCAAGCATATCCATAAAATCATTTAATTCACCCGCAATATTAAACTTCCCTTTAAGGTAACTTAAGATATCTTTCTTAAGGACCTGACCTTTAGTAATAGGTATGGTTATGGGACCAATTTCATTGCTATGTATAGAATTAAATGAGTCACTTCTGGCTACAGACATTATTATATTGGTTTAGTACTTAGTTAAACTAAAACGCTAATACAATTTTTGCCAATAAAAAGAGAGAAGGAAAAATTTTATATTTCAAAAAAATATTATTAATTTTGAAATATGAAAAATTAATATTCCAAAATATGAGAAATTAATATTTTTGATTAACTTTGAAAATATGAAAAATCAATATTTTTGATTAATTTTGAAATATGAAAAATTAATATTTTTATTAATTTTTCAAAATTAATCTTTAATAATATTTCAAGATATTAATGTCAATCTCGAAATATGAAAATTAATATTTCAACTTTTCAAAAAAAATTATATCTTCAAAATATTAATATCGAAATATGAATTTTTTTTTTTTTCTCCTTTATAATAATTTCTATTTACTTACAAATATATTATATCAATTATGATGGAATATTAATAAATCTCAGAAAAAGTGCCTCCAATTATTATGTCAGTATATTTATGAAAATCTTAGCAGTGCTATCCAAATAATATATATAAGTTTATGGCAGGGTTATAAACACAATACAAAGAAATAGAAACCCTAATTAACCATGCATCTACTAGACCATACAATTAATATAAATATCTGAATTCTTTTATTTAGTTAATATCCATAAACATATTGAACTATATTTGCAATAAAAGGAAACTAAATAAAAGTTTATATGCGTTAGAACCAACTCTTAAGATATGCTATTCTTCTTACAAAACCCAGAACAATATATCTTCACAATTCAGCCTTATTTATTTAACACAATGGGACTAAAAACCTTTAACATCCAAGCAATACAATTCTAAACAGTGTTTATAAAACAATAGGATAAAATATATATTCTGCTATTTAACTGCAATTTATCCTAATACAAAATTAACCGACAATATCAGAACTTGTATAGATGAGTTACTTAGCCAATTCAGACACAGATTTGAACAAAACCTAGGCTTATAACTACCAATTTAAAATACAATATACTTCACCAATTTTGAACCAATTCGTAGCGGTCTTTAGGTCATCTCATTTGAAAGAAGGTTTTTGCACAAATCAAGGATAAGTTTTAAGCTCCTTGCTGAAGTGAACTTTTTTTTTTTTTCAGGTATATCGCAGCCAAAATCAGATCACTAATTTTCAACAAGTTACAGACAACTCTCCCTTGTGCATTCAACACTCCCATTATATAATCATTGATGACATCATGTGGGTGGCACTACGGGAGCTGACCTTCCCATTGGTTATCTGGGAAGTCTAAATCGGATTGGCCCTTGGAAATTTCATTTTTAACAGCCAGAAAGAACCTTCTGGCTGTAGTTCTCGCAACATAACACCAGGTGGCAGCATACAGTACAACATAGCAATACAATACAGCATTTCTGACATTTTTAAGCAAGTTAATTTTTTTTTTATAAAATGGTTATTTAATCAGATCACACTCTCTGCATTAATCATATATAACCCCAATTACAGATGGTTAATATTAGGTTATTTTTTTCTGATTATTCTGATACCAAATATGTTATATTATTAACATTTTATTTTATTTAGGTAATTTAATACTGCTAATTATTAGTTTAAAATGCATTACAATGTTATCGGTATCCTGGCATTTATATGTGAATAATAGCTTATTTTTAATTCAGTATTGTACTGTATTCCAAGTGAATCCTGTCTATGTAGATCACATGGGGTCAATCCATGAGGAGTTGTAAGAGTCTTTAAAACAGCATATTTCCTGTTTAGCCAGCAGTGCAGATGTGTATTTGATTTTATTTGTGTCACCTTCCCCCAAGAGGGGTTTTTGCAGTAAGTCTTCAAATAGAGATTCAGTGAGATAGAACTGTTGTATCACACGTGTCAAATTCCAAAGGGGTCCTTGAACACATTCTTTTCTCACCTCACCAAATGTTCTGAGGTTATAAAAATCTGCATATATAGTCAAATGAATAGGGTCACTGAGCTATTTCCTTTAGAAAAGAAATGTTTGTGTTTCAAAAAGGCTCTACTGATCGTCAATCCTGATAGACGTGTATTAGAAGCTGTGTTCAACAAACTCATGTTTAATTAATCCTGAGTTCTCATCTAACATATACAGTGTATAAAATATATATATATATATATATATATATATGTACACATATGTAATATTCATCATAATATTCATATACTTTGACAGTATATAATTGTGTGTGTGTGTATATATATATATAATGTATGTGTGTGTATATATATATATAATGTATGTGTGTATATGTATATAATTGTGTGTGTGTGTATATATATATATATAATGTATGTGTGTATATGTATATAATTGTGTGTGTGTGTATATATATATATATATAATGTATGTGTGTATATGTATATAATTGTGTGTGTGTGTGTATATATATATATATATATAATGTATGTGTGTATATGTATATAATTGTGTGTGTGTGTATATATATATCTCTATATATATATATATATCCCCTCAAATTCAATTGGAAAGTTGTTTAAAATTGCATGCTCTATCTGAATCATGAAAGTTCAATTTTGACATTACTGTCCCTTTAAGTTCAGAAATGTGGGCAAAATCAGCTATTTCAAATGAGAAAACAAAGGTTAAGGAGCTATTTGTAAACAATTTAATACACTTCAGTGGGTAAACGGAATAATTAGGAATACATTAAAGGGGAAAAATATTAGAGTATACTGCCCCTTTAAGTTCCCCACTTTATAATAAACACAGTTCCTACCTACCCGGCTAGATTAGAGGTGATGTAAGATATTTAATAGCTGGTTGCTAAGCGAGAGCACTGTCAGAGAAAGCACAGGTTTAGTGGACATATGCTTTGTGAGAAACGGTTAATGAGTCAGTATTCACCAAACAGGTCTTTGTTAGTGTTGGAGCTACAGCACCTGCTTTGTTTTATATGATGTCAAAAGCAAGACTCTCAAGTGATTTATAGCATTCTGCCGTGTAGGTATCTACAATCCACCTGTGTAGAGAATGCATACGTTTCATACCCTATATTTGTATTACACCTCATATAGTGGTCACTTCGTAGAGTCACTATGGCTGTGTCTGCACACTTCTTTGTGGTGCCAGTTTTAAAGGGGCATACAATTGCCAAGAGAAAACAAAATGTCAAATAATCTAATACTTAACTTAGATGCAAGGCATAGAGCAGTGGTTTTCCAACCTGGACTCAGGCCTCCCCAACAGGTCAGGTTTTCAAGATTACCTTGGATAAGAGCAGGTAAAATAACCATGCTTACTAATCAGCTGATTATTTCACCTGTGCTCCAGTTGAGATATCTTCACAACGTGTTCTGTTAGGGAGGCTTGAAGACCTGTGCCATAGAGCAATAATAAAATGCTATATGTAATGAACCCCTGCAAAGATAAAATCCACTCTAAAACAGCAATGCATTACTGGGAGCTAGCTGGACAAATCTCACAATAGGTATCACCAATCGCAAGCTAGCTCCCAGTAGTATATTACTGCTTCTGAGCCTACACCTATGCATTATTGTCAACAAAGAAAACCAATAGAACAAAGTAAATTGTATTACATGCTCTATCTGAATCATGAAAGTTTAATTTGGGCTTTCACGTCCCTTTAAGAAAGAATTCTTTGGCTATTTGATTTTGCCTTTTCCCAAATGGTCATTTTTTTCAAGCACAACAATTATTACATCCTATTTTATAATTTTTTTTTAAAGGTGAACATTCTATTTCCCTTTTAAATTAACACTATTATGTTTCCAAATTAAGTAAAAAATATAAACATATATTTATTCTTCACTTTTATCATTATTGATATTTTCTAATAATACTAAAATCCCCTTTAAACATATAAGTCAAGTGCTGATCATGAGCCACAAGAATAGGTTTGCTTGATGCTCACTGTCAATTTTCTTCTCAGGAGTGGCAATTCTTTATGGCACCTGTGCAGGAATTTAACTATGTGTTTAATTACTTTTTAGGGATTTAACACGCAGGGCTAGATTACAAGTGGTGTTTAAAAATATTACTATTGTGCACTAACATCTCTCTAAATTTAATAGCAATTTTATTTTTGCTGTCTTTTTTTTTTTTTTTTTTTGCTGCTCAAGCGATAGTCTAGTACACACTAACATCTGGGTGACGGATAGCACGGGAGCTCTAAATCTCTAATATAAAATACTTCTATGGGGTTGTGCTGAAAAACTGATGTCTGCCATAAGCGTACACACGTATGTATGTGTGTGTGTATGTATATATATATATATATACACACACACCTTTGAGCCCTGCACCTTGTCATATACCTTATCCCTTTAAACACTGTTAAGAAATAAAAAATATAAACCCTGCATTTTCATTAAGGGACAGTCAACACCAGAATTGTTGTTGTTTAAAAATAATAATTCCTTTATTACCCATTCCCCAGTTTTGCATAACCAACACTTTTATAGAAATACATGTTTCACCTCTGTGATTACCTTGACTGTCCCTTTAAATGAGAATAATTATATAATACTTTATTTTGATATATTTTTGTGTTAACAATTTTCTTCAGGTTTGCAAAACCACAACATTTTTGAGTGCTGTTTTGCGTTAATACTTAACGTACCACTTGTTTGTTGTTTAAAATTGCATGCCTTATCTGAATCAGGAAAGTTAAACTTTGACTTGACTGTCCCTTTAAATATAAAATAGGACTGAGAAATAAACTGTTATGAGATGTCGGTTGTGTTTTTATCTGCACTGTATGCTTTGCAATTTTGTTAAGAATGGCTGCCCTTGAGAAAGGTTATCCAGCATCAAATCCCAAGACAATTCCTTGTAGGTTTATGTTTATATGTAGAGTGATGGCAGCTGTCCCTTATCTAATATGACGGGTGTGTGCACCATGTGGGAACGGCTGTTAATTTACACCTTATATTTGTTTGTGCAGGAAAAGAAAATATAGAACATATCTTTATTCTCTCCATAAATATGGTAGGATATAGTTGAAAAATTGAATTTATTTTCAAAGCTTTTTGTGTGCGCTGGTTGCGCTGGCAGCAATAAATAGAAACAGACACTTAGTGCTGACAGAAACCACATGGCTGTTTAACATTTGGTACATATCATAGAGGTTATTGTGCTGCCGAGTATGGATTTTGGCTTTCACATAGAGTACCTGTGTTTATAATGAACTTTTTTTTAAAGGGGCAGTAAACACCTTGTAATTACAAGGTGTGACGGATACCCCGCTACCCCGACTGGGTAGCGCCATCGACTGGGTCCTTCCTCTGCCTGGTACAAGTGGCTATGTAACCCAGGAAAGTGATTTTAGCTGGAGCTCACCCAAATAACTAGACAGACTAGCATTCAGGTGAAAAATAGAATTGATTTTATTGTAAAACAAACACTCCTTTTATACACAGCTCATCTTGATAACACAAAGGACAATCCCACAATTTTCCCGCCATTCCCGCCCCTCCAGACTGACCGGCACCTCCATAGCAGCCACAGTCACACAGAATCCCAGGACACAGGGGTAGCAGTTTTAGGGTTATCCCGGGTGGCACTTCCAGGGTGTCATTTTAAAGCTATCGGTCCCCAGATGCCACAGTCCAAAAATCAGCATGATTTGTTACCGGGAACCAGAGTTACAGTCCGTTGAATATTTGAATATTGAATAACATATTGTGCCAAGTATTAAAGGACATATACTGCAAACTTCCGCCCCATATCACTGCTCCCGTTAGCTTCAAAAATCCTTGAAAAACTATTTTTCGATCGCCTAACCCACTTCCTGTCTTTCAACTCACTGCTCAACCCCCTGCAATCTGGCTTCCGTCCCCAACACTCAACTGAGACTGCCCTCACCAAGGTTACTGACGATCTCCTTTCTGCTAAAAACAAAGGCTACTACTCTATACTCATCTTACTTGACCTCTCTGCTGCCTTTGACACTGTTGACCATCCCCTTCTCCTACGGACACTCGGCTCTCTTGGGCTCTGTGAAACTGCCCTCTCCTGGATTCACTCTTATCTCTCTACAGATCCTTCTCCATCTCTTTTGCTGGTGACTCCTCCTCTCTTTTGCCTCTGTCTGTTGGAGTACCTCAAGGTTCTGTCCTGGGTCCTCTACTCTTCTCTATTTACACTTCTTCACTGGGTAAACTTATCAACAGCTATGGCCTTAACTACCACCTATGCTGATGATACCCAGATCTACTTTTCTACCCCTGCACATTCTCCTTCTGTCAATTCTCACATCAGCGACTGCTTATCTGGCATTTCCTCCTGGATGGCCTCTCACCACCTAACAATAAACATGTCCAAGACTGAACTACTTCTAATCCCCCCCCTAACTCTACTACAGTTTCTAATTTTTCCATCACTGTTGACGGCACCACTATCTCCCCATCACCCCAAGTCCGCTGCCTCTGAGTCACACTTGACTCAAATCTGTCCTTCGTTCCCCACATCCAACTGCTCTCTTCTTCCTGCCACAACCACCTACGGAATATCTCCAAAATGCGTCCGTTTCTAAGTGCTGAAACTACTAAAGTGCTAATCCACTCCCTGGTAATTTCCCGACTTGACTACTGTAATAACTTGCTAACTGGCCTCCCTCTCTCCCGCATCTCTCCCCTTCAATCCATCCTAAATGCATCTGCCAGGCTAATCCACCTCTCTCGATGCTCCGTTCCTGCTGCACCTCTCTGAGTCCCTTCACTGGCTCCCCATTCACAGCAGAGTTAAATTCAAAATTCTCACCCTGACCTACAAAGCCCTAACCAATGCTGCCCCACCCAACCTGTCCTCACTTATAAAAAAATATACTCCAGCCCGACCCTTAATATCCAACAATGATCTGCTCCTTGCGTCCTCTACCATCACCTTCTCTCGTGCGGCACCAACCCTCTGGAATGCACTTCCTTGAGCCGTTATCACCCGACTCATTAACAAATTAACGACACTAACCTAACAGTTGCACTCATCTATTTCCTCACTAATATCATTCTCACCTTTGCAGTCCCCACCACTGAACACTGAACCCAAATCTATTTATTTCGTGATTCAGATAGAGCATGACATTTTAAGCAACTTTCTAGTTTACTCCTATTATCAAATTTTCTTCATTCTCTTGGTATCTTTATTTGAAATGCAAGGATGTAAGTTAATATGCCGGCCCATTTTTGGTTAACAACCTAGGTTGTCCTTGCTGATTGGTGGATAAATTCCTCCACCAATAAAAGTGTTGTCCAGAGTACTGAACCAAAAAACTTAGATGCCTTCTTTTTCAAATAAAGATAGCAAGAGAACGAAGAAGAAAAATTGATAATAGGAGTAAATGAGAAAGTTGCTTAAAATTGCATGCTCTATCTGAATCGCGAAAGAAAAAAATTGGGTTCAGTGTCCCTTTAAGAGATATCACTGGGGCAAGCATCCTGACTGGCTGCTTAAAGTCTTTTTACACTGGGTTGTAAATACTAAGGAAATATGAGGTAAAATATCTTCCTTTTTTACACAGAGATGTTCAGGTGATATTTTTTAGTTGGCTTTTTACAGCTCTGCTGCATCACTGTCAAGTGCTTCAACATTTGGGTACCATGTCCTTTTAAATGGAAATTTAGATTGTCACGAATACCAGGCTGCCAAGTCTTCCCCCACCCCCCTAGTACCTGGATCACTCATTTTTACACCAGTTTTGGCCTTTTCAAACTCTTCCTGACTCTTGTTTTACTATTTGTACCTCCTCACGGAAAAGCTGATTGCTGACCGCCTAAAACCTTTCTGACTGGCTGGGCTCCTGGAACTACCGGCCGCACCACCCCAGATACCCGCTAACTTTTTACCCCAGGTCGCTCCAGCGGCCCTTTGCCCCAGAGCTCTGCTCTTTTGGGTATTTGTACCCCTTAGGGAGGGCAAGCGATAGGGTGATTGCCAGAAGGGAGCAGTCTTGAGAACTTGGGGTTTCAGACCCCCCTCTACAACCCTACTCCCCCTGGCTTACCCGGTGTACATTTGATCAGCTGCCGCTCCGATCCCCAGCAACGAATCATGACGCTTTTTGGACTGTGGCATCTGGGGGCCGAGGGCTTTCCAACGACAGCCTGGAAGTGCCACCGCACCCCCAGGATCACCCGGAAACCACCACCTCTATATCACTGGGACTCTGAGACTTTGAACACTATGGGGGCTCCAGCCTGTCTGGATTGTCGGGAATGGTGGGAGATCTGGGGTCTGATATTGACCCTTATCAAGATGAGCTGGGTGTATATAATAGTGTGTATTTTCACAATAAAGTATGTTCATGTTCCACCTGAATACTGGTTCTGTCTGGTTATTTGAGTGGGTTCCAGCTATAATCACTTTCCTCCACTCTATAGCTACAAGTTCAAGGGACAGGAAGAACCCTCTTGGCGGAGCTACCCAGTCGGGGTAGCTGGTGTTCGTTAAACATAGATTATTCAGTCACGAAGGCTGGAATAATATCCTTTACTTCTCACACTCAGCCAGATGCTGTGACTAATAATCTTGATGAAAGTATGTGAGGTTATGTAGTTCTTTTTTTTCTCACTCTTTTTCTTTTTACTCTCTGATTTCTGTTTCTTTCTTCTCTTTCCATTTCTCTCTCATATTGCTGCTGGACTTGTTTTTCCTTTGTACTTTTTTCTATCTTCAGCCTTACTTCCGCAGTCCCCGTTACTTTGTACTCTCCACCTCCTCTTCCCTATCACTGTCAATAACTCTTCCACCTGCCTTTCCATGCAACCTGTCCTCCTTTGTCATGGATCTCTGCTTTCTCTGTCTGTTCCCTGTCATTGTCTGTTTCCTCATGTCTACTCTTTTATTCTTGCTCCGTCTCTTCCCTTTCAGTGGTGCTTTATCCCTTTATAATTCACATCCCATGTCTGTCCCCTACTTTGACTGCCTGATCACCTGTTCCATGGACCTGCATCTTTCTCTTCCTTTTAGCAATCCGCTCCTTTCCTATGGATCTCTCTCCTCTCTTCACCCGGATACCACACTATATTGTGCATTTCTATAGCTTATTTTGACTTATATTGAGTATGACTTGAAAAAAAATAAGATTATATATAACTGATGTTCTGCCCTTGAATTGACATCATCAAAGGGCATACATCATGTTATAAAATTACTTGTTTACAGGGACTTTTTTATTTTATTTAAATTAGGAGCAACCAGTTCTGCCTTGCAGAAAGCAACTGCCTGCCTTAAAGGGACACTGAACCCATTTTTTTTCTTTCGTGATTCAGATAGAGCATACAATTTTAAGCAACTTTCTAACTTACAACTATTATCACATTTTCTTCATTCTCTTGGTATCTTTATTTGAAAAGCAAGAATGTAAGTTTAGATGCCGGCACATTTTTGCGAACAGCCTGGGTTGTTCTTGCTGATTGGTGGATAAATTCACCCACCAATAAACAATTGCAGTGCAGAGTTCTGAATCAAAAATTGGCTGGCTCCTTAGCTTAGATGCCTTCTTTTTCAAATAAAGATAGCAAGAGAATGAAGAAAAATTGATAATAGGAGTAAATTAGAAAGTTGCTTAAAATTGCATGCTCTATCTGAATCACAAAAGAAAAAAATTGGGTTCAGTGTCCCTTTAAGGGCATAACACTCATATGCTAAATCACTTGAAAGTGACGCATCATAACTGTAAAAAGCTGAAAATATCACCTAAACATCTCTATGTAAAAAGAGAAGATATTTTACCTCAAAAGCAATTGCTGACCAAACTTTACTTTTTCTTTGATCTCATGACATTTCACTGCAAACTCTTGTTCGATATCATAGCAAACTTCCTTAAAGGGACATAAAACTCATTTTTTTTCCTTTCATGATTCAGATAGAGCATACAATTTTAAACAACTTTACAATTTACTTCTGTTATCAAATTGTCTTCGTTTTCTTGTTATCCATTGTTGAAAAGCTGGGATGTAAGCTCATGAGTGTGCACGTGTCCACAAAACTATATGGCAGCAGTTTTGCAACAATGTTATACATTAGCAGGAGCACTAGATGGCAGCACTATTTCCTGTCATGTAGTGCTTCAGGCATGTGCACGCTACCTACCTAGGTATCCCTTCAACAAAGAATAACATTAGAACAAAACAAATTTGATAATAGCTTTTGCACAACAGCTTCCAAGTCCCAGGACTAGATTTTTGATTGGCTGCTTAAAGTCCTTTTTACAATGGGATGTGACCACTGAGTACATTTTTTAGGTAAAATATCTTCCTTTTTTTTACACACAATTGTTTAGGTGACATTTTCTAGTCGGCTTTTTACAAATACTTTGCATCACTTTCACCTTGTTTCAAATTATTCCCATGAAAAGACTGTGCAGGTTTTGATAAGAGGTAATTTAAATTGTATGCTTTATCTGTCATAAACGTTTGAGATATTAAATGGATGGTAAAGCCAAAATTAAAGTCCCTTTAACTTTAGACGTTGCAAAATTGCATTTATATCCACCAGTGCTCCGTCATTTTTTTTATTTATTTAGCTATACAGCATTTATAAGCTTATCTCAAGACTGCATTTTATCTACTTATACCAAATAGTCTATTGAAATTTGGTTTCTCAAGTTATAAAATTTCAAGATCGGTTTCATTTAAGGACCCTGTCTGTAGAAACAAAGTGAACAAAAGGAAAAATGTAGACCATACGTCTTTGTCAAGATTATGTTTTAGGTTTGTTATGGTATAGTTTTTTTTTATGTTTTGGGATAGGCTGCATAAAATAATTGAATTTGATTTTTGCACTTGGCAAGCAGCTGAGTGCAGGAGTAGAATTTCATACATATAAATGTACTTTCGTTAGAATCTTTTGGGGAATGGGTAACATTTACAATAGGAAACAGACTTTTTTTTACATATAATATTTCCTTTTTTTTTTTTTGTTTTAAAGCTGTTCAGAAAGTATTTGGTTATCCGGTAATTGTTGAAGAAATTAGACCTACACGTTTTCTTTGTACCATCTAACCTATAAGTTTCCAAACGTATCATATTTTTTTTTATTTAGGGGGTAATAAATTTAATGATTACTTTGGGGCAATGCCCCGCAAAAGGCCCTTTTAAGGGTTATTTGTAATTTAGTTTAGGGTAAGGCATTTTATTATTTTGGGGGCTTTTTATTTTATTAGGGGGCTTAGATTAGGTGTAATTAGTTTAAACTTCTTGTAATATTTTTTTATTTTTTTGTAATTTAGTGGGGGGTTTTTTGCACTATAGTTTAGTTTATTTAATTGTATTTTATTTTAGATAATTGTAGTTAATTTATTTAATTCATTAATAGTGTAGTGTTAGGTGTATTTGTAACTTAGGTTAGGATTTATTTTACAGGTCATTTTGTAATTATTTTAACTAGGTAGCTATTAAATAGTTATCAACTATTTAATAGCTATTGTACCTAGTTAAAATAAATACAAAGTTGCCTGTAAAATAAAAATAAATCCTAAAATAGCTACAATGTAATTATTAATTATATTGTAGCTAGCTTAGGGTTTATTTTATAGGCAAGTATTTAGTTTTAAATAGGAATAATTTAGTTAATAATAATATATTATTTTATATTTATTTAAATAATAATTAAGTTGGGGGGTGTTAGGGTTAGACTTAGGTTTAGGGGGTAATAAATTTAATGTAGGTGGCGGCGGTGTAGGGGGTGAGATTGGGGGTTAATAAATTTAATGTAGCTGGCGGCGGGGTCCGGAGCGGCGGTTTAGGGGTTAAATACTTTAGGTGCGGCGGGGTCCGGGAGCGGCAGTTTAGGGGTTAATACATATAATGTAGGTGGCGGTGGGCTCCGGGAGCGTCAGTTTAGGGGTTAATACTAGGATAGGTTTATTGCGGTGTGGGCTATGGCGGATTAGGGGTTAATACATTTATTATTAGGAGTGAGAGGGGGGATTGCGGATATAGGGGAATACGTGTCTGGCTTATTTTTGAGAGGCAGGTTAGACAGTTACGGGAGATTTAACATTTTAGTTTTCTTAGGCGCAGTCACTGGCGACTCCAGAAATTTGTAGTTACGCTCATTTCTGGACATCGCTAGTTTATCCGACTTACGGCACTTTAGGCACTACCGGCGAGGTATATGTAATACCCCGATGTGCAAGGTGAAATTACGGGCGGCGCTGGTTCCCTCGCTTGCGCCGAAAACTACGCCGTATATCGGATCGCGCCCATGGTGTGGTGTTTGAATGCTGGTGCATGAGGCTCTCACAGCATATGTGCATATGCCACTGCAAAACAGTAATAACATTTACCAGAAGCTTTTTTGCTTATGGAAGTATATTGCAATCATGTTTCTGTTTAACATTTAAAGGGATAGGAAAGTCAAACTTAAACTGAATGATTCAGATAGAGCATGTCATTTTAAGACACTTAAATTCACTTCTATTTTCAAATGTGCTTCGTTCTCTTAGTATCCCTTGTTAAAAAATGAATACACACATATAATACACTAGTGGGAGCTGCTGCTAATTGGTGCCTGCACACATTTGTCTCTTGTGATTGGCTAAATAGATATTTTCAGCTTCCTGTCACTAGTGCAATGCTGTCCCTTCAGCAATGGATAACAAGAGAATGAAGAAAATTTGATAATAGAATTAAATTGGAAAGTTGTTTAAAATTGTATGTTCTATATGAATCATAAAATAAAATTTGGGGGTTTACTATACCTTTAAATGCACTCATGCACATTTCAGTTTGGACCTCTCTATCCCTTTAAGCAAATAGGATGTTGTGATTATGTCTTAGTTATTTTGTCAAACATCTTTATGGAAGAGGTAATGAGGCTGTGGTACATATGTGAGACTCGTACTTAAAAAAGAATGGTCCAATTCCTTAAATCACATTTTACAATTATTTCAGTTGCATACTGGACTTTAGTTTGTGGAATTATACCTGTGTCTTTGCTGCTGGGTTGCCGTTCCATCTCCTTTCTTCATTAGTTTCTACTTTGATGTGATAATGTTTTGTTCACAACCCAAGTAGGATACAGTTTACCAACATGATCACTATTCAGACTGATCCTAATGATTTCTGGCTGGGCCGATTGAATTACTCCATTTTATGCATGTTTACTGCAGTGTTTAAAGGACCAGTAAAACAGTAGATTTGGTTTTATCATGCATTTGTTGATTAAGCAAGACAATGCAATAGCCCTTAGTCTGAGTTTCAAATGAGTAGTAGATTTTTTTTTCTGACAAATTTCAAAGTTATATCTATTTTCACTCCCCCCTGTATCATGTGACAGCCAATTACAAATGCATAGTCTGTGAATTCTTGCACATGCTCAGTAGGAGCTGGTGACTCAAAAAGTGAACATATTAAGACTGTGCACATTTTGTTAATGGAAGTAAATTGGAAAGTTGTTTAAAATTGCATGCTCTTTCTGAATCTTGAATTTAGTTTTGACTTGAGTGTCCCTTTAATGTAGGAACCAGCCAATGAATTGTATAGGTTGTTTCATTCTCATGTTATTCTTTGTTGAAGAGATACCTAGGTAGGTAATAGTGCTGCCATCTAGTGCTCTTGCTAATGTGTAACATTGTTGCAAAACTGCTGCCCTATAGTGCTTCAGACACATGCACACGCCTGAGCTTATGTCCCTGCCTTTCAACAAAGGATAACAAGAAAACAAAGACAATTTGGTATTAGAAGCAAATTGGAAAGTTGTCTAAAATTAGATTCTCTATCTAAATCATGAAAGAAAATGTTTAGATTGTATTTCCCTTAAAGATACCCAGATCCTGACACCAGACTTTACAATTATTCATCCAGAACTCCAGAGCATCTCCAGAACATTTTATTATTTCACTATTGCTTGCATACAACTATGTGTGTAACACTTGTAAATGGGTTACACAAACAGTTAAAGTTAGCTCCAGAACAACAATGCAGTGCTGGGACCTAGCTAAACACAGTTGGTGAACCAATGACAAGATATGTATGTGTAGCCATCAATCTAAACTCATTTACTGTACGTCCCTTTCAGTTTCTTGATTCTGCACAAATCAGCTTTATATTATGCAAAAGGCATTGCTTTATATCTTAAAATATTGCATTATTACAGTCAATCATTTAATAAAGAGATGCCAGTTTTATATTAACCATTATGCCAGGACCAAAACATAATAAATAGATACCAACATGTTCCTTTAACAAAGTAAGAATTCTCTGTCTCTTTAGCTGGTTATTTTGTGTTCAGCACATTCACGCATTGTGATTGGCTGGTTTCTTTACTAAATAGTCAAGCTTGTTCTTGTTCCATAAGTAAAAGCAGTATTTTTCACTTTACGGTGATAATTTTCCAGCCTGAACTTTCCTATTTTTGCCAGAGGCGAGTTTAGATGTAAACTTTTATTCCTTTACGAAATGTACATTTTTAAATAGATCATTCTTAAATAAATTGTACCATTTTCAACAGTTTACTTATCTTATTTGCATGTTTAAATGTGTTTGCATACGAAATAGTATATTTTACCTGTGCTGGTATGATCCATGCGTTGAAAGTTTTTTTTTTTTTTTTTTGCACACGTGTGGTATGAGACACTGGCACTTTCAAACCACACCTTGTGTCTTCACTCGTTTTTCCTGTCTTTTGTATGAGGAAGCAAAAATGAAAATACAAAATATGGAAACCTAAAGAATTTAAGAATTTATTTAGAATATAACTTATGGTACAGAATGAAAGAAAATTAAGGTAAGTGTTCTGTTTAAACTGCATGATTATAAAATGTTAGAAAATATGAGAAAACATTTTGTATTAAACATATGTGTTTCTCTATACCAGTGAAAGGAAATTACTATTGAACAGTATATAACATTTTAAACTATTTTGCTTTATTTTTGCAGAAACCTAACATAGAATTCCTAATATTTACAGAGCTGTGTATATTGTAGAAGTCTTTCTTCAGTGTCTGATATATACTGTAAAAGAACAAATACTATTTAGGTTCCCTCAGTCAGTTTATTATATGTTAGTGTGATTGTGTAAGGTCAAATAAATTATACTTATTGAATTCCAGTACTCTTTATTCTTAAACATATCTCTGCATTTTTAGGCACTTAAATTAATTGGTCGTGCTGTATCCCCCCCCCCCCCCCCCCCCATTGTAGGAGTTGGGTGTTTAAAGGGAAAGTCTGCTCCAGAAGTTTTATTGTTTAACCCTTTGAGTGCTAGCGGCGCCTCTGAGCCGTAGCAAATTTTCCCATTTTCTCATCTTTAATACTGTTAACGTTCCATCCAGATGAGTTCCGAAGAAGTTAGAAACTTCTTTTTTATGTTTTATAATATGTTTACAAAGGCACTGGTTGTTTTTATTTTTTTCCCACCGTTAAAATACAGGTATTAGATTTTTTCGCATTGAGTTCAATTTGATACAAGATATATACACATGGTAACCATATGATGTTACTTATACTTATTGTTGAACTCTTGTATAACAAAAGTTTGTGATAATATTTAGTAAATATAATGATAGGAAGGGTTTACACCTTTAAGAGCTAACATCAGGTGTTAGTAGTCTCACTAAGTGGGAAGTGCCTTTTTAAGAATCAAATGTATTATGTTTAGTCCCTGACTGAAGTGCCTACGGACAGGAAACGCGTCAGACAGTTTGTCTGTTTCTAGCTCCCTTTTGAGTTAGAAAGTACCCTGCAAGTTGGTTTAGACTTACCAATAAAGTCTGCTTTTACTTGCATAACATTTACGGTGGCTTATTCCTTGCAACAAGGTACTTTCTTTCCTGTAGCAAATTTTCCCAGTCAGGTGCTGACGACGGCTCAGAGACGTCGCTAGCATTCAAACACCTTGAGGGCAATCTGGGGGTTCCCATTGACTCCCACCCCAGCAATCGGGCTTTACATTTTGCTTCATGTTTTGCGCGGTGATGTCACGCACAATGACGTGATGACTTCATTGCGCAACTTTATTGAAAATAGGGGATCTGAAAAAAATATATATAAAAAAGTTTAAAAAAATTATATTTCTCCAACATAGGTGTGTCCGGTCCACGGCGTCATCCTTACTTGTGGGATATTCTCTTCCCCAACAGGAAATGGCAAAGAGCCCAGCAAAGCTGGTCACATGATCCCTCCTAGGCTCCGCCTACCCCAGTCATTCTCTTTGCCGTTGTACAGGCAACATCTCCACGGAGATGGCTTAGAGTTTTTTAGTGTTTAACTGTAGTTTTTATTATTCAATCAAGAGTTTGTTATTTTGAAATAGTGCTGGTATGTACTATTTACTCAGAAACAGAAAAGAGATGAAGATTTCTGTTTGTATGAGGAAAATGATTTTAGCAACCGTCACTAAAATCCATGGCTGTTCCACACAGGACTGTTGAGAGCAATTAACTTCAGTTGGGGGAACAGTGAGCAGTCTCTTGCTGCTTGAGGTATGACACATTCTAACAAGACGATGTAATGCTGGAAGCTGTCATTTTCCCTATGGGATCCGGTAAGCCATGTTTATTACGATCGTAAATAAGGGCTTCAAAAAGGGCTTATTAAGACTGTAGACTTTTTCTGGGCTAAATCGATTCATTATTAACACATATTTAGCCTTGAGGAATCATTTTATCTGGGTATTTTGATATAATCATATCGGCAGGCACTGTTTTAGACACCTTATTCTTTAGGGGCTTTCCCAAAGCATAGGCAGAGCCTCATTTTCGCGCCGGTGTTGCGCACTTGTTTTTGAGAGGCATGGCATGCAGTCGCATGTGAGAGGAGCTCTGATACTTAGAAAAGACTTTCTGAAGGCGTCATTTGGTATCGTATTCCCCTTGGGGCTTGGTTGGGTCTCAGCAAAGCAGATACCAGGGACTGTAAAGGGGTTAAAGTTCAAAACGGCTCCGGTTCCGTTATTTTAAGGGTTAAAGCTTCCAAATTTGGTGTGCAATACTTTTAAGGCTTTAAGACACTGTGGTGAAAATTTGGTGAATTTTGAACAATTCCTTCATGTTTTTTCGCAATTGCAGTAATAAAGTGTGTTCAGTTTAAAATTTAAAGTGACAGTAACGGTTTTATTTTAAAACGTTTTTTGTACTTTGTTATCAAGTTTATGCCTGTTTAACATGTCTGAACTACCAGATAGACTGTGTTCTGAATGTGGGGAAGCCAGAATTCCTATTCATTTAAATAAATGTGATTTATGTGACAATGATGCCCAAGATGATTCCTCAAGTGAGGGGAGTAAGCATGGTACTGCATCATTCCCTCCTTCGTCTACACGAGTCTTGCCCACTCAGGAGGCCCCTAGTACATCTAGCGCGCCAATACTCCTTACTATGCAACAATTAACGGCTGTAATGGATAATTCTGTCAAAAACATTTTAGCCAAAATGAACACTTATCAGCGTAAGCGCGACTGCTCTGTTTTAGATACTGAAGAGCATGACGACGCTGATAATAATATTTCTGAAGGGCCCCTAACCCAGTCTGATGGGGCCAGGGAGGTTTTGTCTGAGGGAGAAATAACTGATTCAGGGAACATTTCTCAACAAGCTGAACCTGATGTGATTGCATTTAAATTTAAGTTGGAACATCTCCGCATTCTGCTTAAGGAGGTATTATCCACTCTGGATGATTGTGACAAGTTGGTCATCCCAGAGAAACTATGTAAAATGGACAAGTTCCTAGAGGTGCCGGGGCTCCCAGAAGCTTTTCCTATACCCAAGCGGGTGGCGGACATTGTTAATAAAGAATGGGAAAGGCCCGGTATTCCTTTCGTCCCTCCCCCCATATTTAAAAAATTGTTTCCTATGGTCGACCCCAGAAAGGACTTATGGCAGACAGTCCCCAAGGTCGAGGGAGCGGTTTCCACTTTAAACAAACGCACCACTATACCCATAGAGGATAGTTGTGCTTTCAAAGATCCTATGGATAAAAAATTAGAAGGTTTGCTTAAAAAGATGTTTGTTCAGCAGGGTTACCTTCTACAACCAATTTCATGCATTGTCCCTGTCGCTACAGCCGCATGTTTCTGGTTCGATGAGCTGATAAAGGCGGTCGGTAGTGATTCTCCTCCTTATGAGGAGATTATGGACAGAATCAATGCTCTCAAATTGGCTAATTCTTTCACCCTAGACGCCACTTTGCAATTGGCTAGGTTAGCGGCTAAGAATTCTGGGTTTGCTATTGTGGCGCGCAGAGCGCTTTGGTTGAAATCTTGGTCGGCTGATGCGTCTTCCAAGAACAAGCTACTTAACATTCCTTTCAAGGGGAAAACGCTGTTTGGCCCTGACTTGAAAGAGATTATCTCTGATATCACTGGGGGTAAGGGCCACGCCCTTCCTCAGGATCGGCCTTTCAAGGCAAAAACTAAACCTAATTTTCGTCCCTTTCGTAGAAACGGACCAGCCCAAAGTGCTACGTCCTCTAAGCAAGAGGGTAATACTTCTCAAGCCAAGCCAGCTTGGAGACCAATGCAAGGCTGGAACAAGGGAAAACAGGCCAAGAAACCTGCCACTGCTACCAAGACAGCATGAAATGTTGGCCCCCGATCCGGGACCGGATCTGGTGGGGGGCAGACTCTCTCTCTTCGCTCAGGCTTGGGCAAGAGATGTTCTGGATCCTTGGGCGCTAGAAATAGTCTCCCAAGGTTATCTTCTGGAATTCAAGGGACTTCCCCCAAGGGGGAGGTTCCACAGGTCTCAGTTGTCTTCAGACCACATAAAAAGACAGGCATTCTTACATTGTGTAGAAGACCTGTTAAAAATGGGAGTGATTCATCCTGTTCCATTAAGAGAACAAGGGATGGGGTTCTACTCCAATCTGTTTATAGTTCCCAAAAAAAAAGGGAACGTTCAGACCAATCTTAGATCTCAAGATTTTAAACAAGTTTCTCAAGGTTCCATCGTTCAAGATGGAAACCATTCAAACTATTCTTCCTTCCATCCAGGACGGTCAATTCATGACCACGGTGGATTTAAAGGATGCGTATCTACATATTCCTATCCACAAGGAACATCATCGGTTCCTGAGGTTCGCATTCCTGGACAAACATTACCAGTTCGTGGCGCTTCCTTTCGGATTAGCCACTGCTCCAAGGATTTTCACAAAGGTACTAGGGTCCCTTCTAGCTGTGCTAAGACCAAGGGGCATTGCTGTAGTACCTTACTTGGACGACATTCTGATTCAAGCGTCGTCCCTTCCTCAAGCAAAGGCTCACACGGACATTGTCCTGGCCTTTCTCAGATCTCACGGATGGAAAGTGAACGTGGAAAAGAGTTCTCTATCTCCGTCAACAAGGGTTCCCTTCTTGGGAACAATAATAGACTCCTTAGAAATGAGGATTTTTCTGACAGAGGCCAGAAAAACAAAACTTCTAGACTCTTGTCGGATACTTCATTCCGTTCCTCTTCCTTCCATAGCTCAGTGCATGGAAGTGATCGGGTTGATGGTAGCGGCAATGGACATAGTTCCTTTTGCACGCATTCATCTAAGACCATTACAACTGTGCATGCTCAGTCAGTGGAATGGGGACTATACAGACTTGTCTCCGAAGATACAAGTAAATCAGAGGACCAGAGACTCACTCCGTTGGTGGCTGTCCCTGGACAACCTGTCACGAGGGATGACATTCCGCAGACCAGAGTGGGTCATTGTCACGACCGACGCCAGTCTGATGGGCTGGGGCGCGGTCTGGGGATCCCTGAAAGCTCAGGGTCTTTGGTCTCGGGAAGAATCTCTTCTACCGATAAATATTCTGGAACTGAGAGCGATATTCAATGCTCTCAAGGCTTGGCCTCAGCTAGCGAGGGCCAAGTTCATACGGTTTCAATCAGACAACATGACAACTGTTGCGTACATCAACCATCAGGGGGGAACAAGGAGTTCCCTGGCGATGGAAGAAGTGACCAAAATCATTCTATGGGCGGAGTCTCACTCCTGCCACCTGTCTGCTATCCACATCCCAGGAGTGGAAAATTGGGAAGCGGATTTTCTGAGTCGTCAGACATTGCATCCGGGGGAGTGGGAACTCCATCCGGAAATCTTTGCCCAAGTCACTCAGCTGTGGGGCATTCCAGACATGGATCTGATGGCCTCTCGTCAGAACTTCAAAGTTCCTTGCTACGGGTCCAGATCCAGGGATCCCAAGGCGGCTCTAGTGGATGCACTAGTAGCACCTTGGACCTTCAAACTAGCTTATGTGTTCCCGCCGTTTCCTCTCATCCCCAGGCTGGTAGCCAGGATCAATCAGGAGAGGGCGTCGGTGATCTTGATAGCTCCTGCGTGGCCACGCAGGACTTGGTATGCAGATCTGGTGAATATGTCATCGGCTCCACCTTGGAAGCTACCTTTGAGACGAGACCTTCTTGTTCAGGGTCCGTTCGAACATCCGAATCTGGTTTCACTCCAGCTGACTGCTTGGAGATTGAACGCTTGATCTTATCGAAGCGAGGGTTCTCAGATTCTGTTATCGATACTCTTGTTCAGGCCAGAAAGCCTGTAACTAGAAAGATTTACCACAAAATTTGGAAAAAATATATCTGTTGGTGTGAATCTAAAGGATTCCCTTGGGACAAGGTTAAGATTCCTAGGATTCTATCCTTCCTTCAAGAAGGATTGGAAAAAGGATTATCTGCAAGTTCCCTGAAGGGACAGATTTCTGCCTTGTCTGTGTTACTTCACAAAAAGCTGGCCGCTGTGCCAGATGTTCAAGCCTTTGTTCAGGCTCTGGTTAGAATTAAGCCTGTTTACAAACCTTTGACTCCTCCTTGGAGTCTCAATTTAGTTCTTTCAGTTCTTCAGGGGGTTCCGTTTGAACCCTTGCATTCCGTTGATATTAAGTTATTATCTTGGAAAGTTTTGTTTTTAGTTGCAATTTCTTCTGCTAGAAGAGTTTCAGAATTATCTGCTCTGCAGTGTTCTCCTCCTTATCTGGTGTTCCATGCAGATAAGGTGGTTTTACGTACTAAACCTGGTTTTCTTCCAAAAGTTGTTTCTAACAAAAACATTAACCAGGAGATTATCGTACCTTCTCTGTGTCCGAAACCAGTTTCAAAGAAGGAACGTTTGTTGCACAATTTGGATGTTGTTCGCGCTCTAAAATTCTATTTAGATGCTACAAAGGATTTTAGACAAACATCTTCCTTGTTTGTTGTTTATTCCGGTAAAAGGAGAGGTCAAAAAGCAACTTCTACCTCTCTCTCTTTTTGGATTAAAAGCATCATCAGATTGGCTTACGAGACTGCCGGACGGCAGCCTCCCGAAAGAATCACAGCTCATTCCACTAGGGCTGTGGCTTCCACATGGGCCTTCAAGAACGAGGCTTCTGTTGATCAGATATGTAGGGCAGCGACTTGGTCTTCACTGCACACTTTTACCAAATTTTACAAGTTTGATACTTTTGCTTCTTCTGAGGCTATTTTTGGGAGAAAGGTTTTGCAAGCCGTGGTGCCTTCCATTTAGGTGACCTGATTTGCTCCCTCCCTTCATCCGTGTCCTAAAGCTTTGGTATTGGTTCCCACAAGTAAGGATGACGCCGTGGACCGGACACACCTATGTTGGAGAAAACAGAATTTATGTTTACCTGATAAATTACTTTCTCCAACGGTGTGTCCGGTCCACGGCCCGCCCTGGTTTTTTTAATCAGGTCTGATGATTTATTTTCTTTAACTACAGTCACCACGGTACCATATGGTTTCTCCTATGCAAATATTCCTCCTTAACGTCGGTCGAATGACTGGGGTAGGCGGAGCCTAGGAGGGATCATGTGACCAGCTTTGCTGGGCTCTTTGCCATTTCCTGTTGGGGAAGAGAATATCCCACAAGTAAGGATGACGCCGTGGACCGGACACACCGTTGGAGAAAGTAATTTATCAGGTAAACATAAATTCTGTTATAAAAAATAAAAAAAAACTCAAATCCAGCTTAGCACCCAGGTGGGTAATTGCTTAGCACTCAAAGTAAAAAGATAGACAATACCTTTATTACCTATTCTCCAGTTTTGTATAACCAACACTGTTATATTAATTATTTTTACCTCAGTGATTAGCTTGTATCTAAGCCTCTGCAGACAGCCTCCTTATCTCAGATCTTTTGACAGACATAGGTTTTTAACCAATCGATGCTGACTCATAAATAACTCAACATTGTGCTAACTCCTGTGATCTATAAAAGCACTCATGAACTAGTGCTGTCTAGCTGTGGAAAACTGTCAATACACATATAAGATATTAAACCTAAATTGATTCTATCTTGATTTAGATAGAGCATAAACTTTTAAGCAACTTTATAATTTAGTTTAGGAGCCGACCAGTTTTGGTTCAGCACCCTGGGTTAGCACTTGCTGATTGGTGGCTACAGTAAATTAGAATATTGCTTCAAATTACATGCTCTATCTGAATCATGAAAGGAAAAAAATAGGCTTAATATCCCTTTAATTATAAGTTTCACATAAAGACTAAACATTAATTTAGTGAAATATAGAAAAGAATTGTATTCTTGTACTAGCCAGTAATAGGTACTGTTGCATTTTTTTCTCGCGCTTATTAGCGGTTTCCATTATAGAATCCACATGAACAAATTACAAAACGTATTAGATAGATAATGATTTTCATAGTCTATGCAATGGTTGGTTTCTTTTTAAATGGAAATATCAAAGTGCAATGTGCAGAATTGAGTTTAATAGACTATAACTGGAACTAAAAATGAAATCAATCTTTCAGATTACAGTTAAGAAAAAATCTTCTTAAATAACTAGAAAAATCTCATTATTATTTTTTTATTTTTTAACTATAAAGGTCACTTGTAGATTATGGATTTAGAAACTGTAAGTGGTAATTTAAATCATAGTACAAATTGTGCTAAAATAGCATGTCATTTTAATAATGTTATCAAGTGTTCTTTGTTCTCTTGGTATCCTTTGATGAAAGCAATGCTTGGAAGGCTCAGGAGCAGAAATGTGCTCCTGAGAGCTTGCTTGTGATTGGAGGCTGCACACATATGACTCTTCTCATTGACTCTCCAGATGTTCCGCTAGGTCCCAGTAGTGCATTGTTGCTCTGGAGATGCCTTTAAAGAGAAAGTATAGTCAAAATTTAACTTTCATGATTCAGATAGGGCATGCAATTTTAAACAACTTTCTAATTTACTTGTATCATCAATTTTGCTTTGTGTTCTTGGTATTCTTTGTTGAAAGCTAAACCTAGGTAGGCTCATATGCTAATTTCTAAGCCCTTGCAGGCTGCCTCTTATTTGAATGCATTTTTACTTTTTCACAGCTAGAGGGCTTAGTTCATGTGTGCCATATAGATATTATTGTGCTCACTTCTTGGAGTTATTTATGAGTCAGCACAGATTGGCTAAAATCTATGTCTATCAAAAGAACTGAGATAAGGGGGCAGTCTGCAGAGGCTTAGATACAACATAATCGCATAGGTATAAAGTATATTAATATAACTATGTTGGTAATGGAAAACTGGAGAGTGGGTAATAAAGGGATTATCTATCTTTAAAAACAATAAAAGTTCTATTGTAGACTGTATTGGTTGCACCCATGACTAGAGGGAGGCAGAGAAGGACCTCAATACTATCCTTATAAAATGTGTTTAGTGTTTAATGTCCCTTTAACAAAACATTTGAATATTAAATTAAATATATTTATATCGAACATTTGAATATTACCTGCAATAAAGAAACAACTTATGCTTTTGTTACCAAAAAAAAATGTTGAATATTCAGCAAGCATTCAACGTTGATTTAGAATTGAGATTTAAAAGGAACAGTCAACTCCAGAATTTTTAGTAAATATATTAATATATGTTTTACCTCTGTGATTACCTTGTATCTAAGCCTCTGCAGACTGCCCCCTATCTCGGTGCTTTTGACAGACATGCCGTTTAGCCAATCAGTGCAGCCTCCTAAATAACTCCACGGGAGTGAGCACAATGGTATCTATAACACACATGAACTAGTACTGTCTAACTGTGAAAAACTTTCAAAATGCTCTGAGCTAAGAGGCGTTTTTTAACGGTTTAGAAATCAGTTTTAGCCCAGCTAGGTTTAGCTTTTCAAAAGTACCACCAAGGGAACAAAGCAAATTTAATGATAAAAGTGAATTGGAAAGTTGTTTAAAATTGCATGCCCTATCTGAATCGTGAAAGTTTAATTTTTTTTTTTTTTTTTTAAAACAATTTTTATTGAAGTCATAAACAAATACAGAGTATAGGGTACGCCCCAAAACATTTACAAATCAATGTATACATAACAAAATTAGGAGAGCAATATAATCTAGGATCTAAGTATATCCATAACATGTGGGCAATCACATATAAAGACTTCAATTTTGTTTTAGAGTATTATAAATGTAATATAAGCAAGAAAGGTCCTCTCCTAGCTATATACAAAGAAGAGTAAGCTATCTATTCAGATAAAGGTAGGCTAGGGAGGAGGTAACTCTATAGCTTTATGGGGAAGGGGGATGCAGCGGGCGAGAGCCGCTCAAAATGTAATGGGGGAGGATGGAGGGAGGGAGTGGAGGGCGGAGCCAGTTAGTATGACTGCACCAAGAGCAAGTTCAATTGGAGCTAAAGGATTATTACTTAATATGAACATAACCCCACCCATCTAAACTCTTGTATTCCCATAGAGGGAACCTGGAAACATATACACATAAGCTAGAACCGCGGGTGTAATTAGGTCAGTATCAAGTGTATTTCAGAAAACCTGAGAGTATTAATTAGGGTAATGAGGCGAAGTCTAATTTAGCTATAGAGGAGAAATGAGCATACATGTGCAACTATCTAATGGAGCTAGGTTCTCATTCCACAGTAGTCAAAAGGTGCATTGTCCGGGGAGAGGAAGGATATGTAATTTATAAAAAGTGAGGAGTGATAGTTAAGTAGGAAGCAGCTGAATTCTGATCCAACACCCAAAGTGAGCAGAATCGCTTTCTATGTGAAAGTTTAATTTTGACTAGACCGTCCCTTTAATGTATAGAGGCATTGACAAATCTATTTAAAATGTAATTGCCAGACAGTGGTATTTGTATATAGATCTATGTAGAATAATAAAAAAAAATAAAAAAAATGTAGAAGCCAGGGGTAAAATTCTAGTAGCCACTGACTTCCTAGGTTTTTCAAGTTCTATTATATTCTTTTAACCATGAGAATTGTGTTAAAACAAACAGGTACTGTTTTTAAAATGAGCAAATTCATGCGATTCTTAAAGTACATTAATATCACTGAGTAATGTTTACAAATCTTAATCTACTGATTCCATAATTTACAAAGGGTCTAAAACAGATTAAAGGGACACTGAACCCAAATTTTTTTCTTTCGTGATTCAGATAGAGCATGCAATTTTAAGCAACTTTCTAATTTACACCTATTATCAGTTTTTCTTCGTTCTCTTGCTTTGTTTATTTGAAAAAGAAGGCATCTAAGCTATTTTTTGGTTCAGAGCCATGGAAAGCACTTGTTTATTGGTGGGCTAATGTATCCACCAATCAGCAAGAACAACCCAATTTGTTCACCAAAAATGGGCCGGCATCTAAACTTACATTCTTGCATTTCAAATAAAGATACCAAGAGAATGAAGAAAATTTGATAATAGGAGTCAATTAGAAAGTTGCTTAAAATTGCATGCTCTATCTGAATCACAAAAGAAAAAAATTGGGTTCAGTGTCCTTGGTTTGTAACATAGTTTAATAATTGTTAAACTTTTTTGGAAAATATTTAATGAAAACATTTGTTGAAAATGAAAGGGCCACTAAAGTCAAAATTAAAGTTTCATTATTCAGATAAAGCATGCGATTTAAAAAACAACAACTTTTTAATATACTTCCATTATCAAAATGTGCACATAATTTTTATATGCACACTTACTGAGGCTCCAGCTTATACTGAGCATGTGCAAAACTGTACAGTATATATTTATCTGCATTTTGTGATTGGTTGATTTCTGTCACATGACAGAGGAGGAAAATTTTGAAGTTGAAACGAGCAGTAGAATTATTCTGGCAAAGTAAATGCTATTGCATTGTCTTTATAGTGTGCTTTTGACAATAATTATATTCTACTGTATTTTGTTGTCATTTAATGTTGCTAAGTGAAATAGAATATGTCCCATAGTAATCCACAATGCCAAAAGCTAAAATCTTAAAGGGATAGTAAAGACCAAATTAAACTTTCATGATTCAGATAAAGCATACAATTTTAAACAACTTTCTGGTTTACTTTTATCATCAAATTTGCTGTGTTCTCTTGTTATTCTTAGTTAAAGGCTAATACTAAGTAGGCTCATATGCTAATTTATAAGCCCTTGAAGGCTACCTCTAGTTTGAATGCATTTGACAGTTTTTCACAGCTAGAGAGCGTTATTGCATGTATTTCATATAGATAACATTGTGCACATGCACGTGAAGTTATTTAAGAGTCAGCACTGATTGGCTAAAATGCAAGTCTGTCAAAAGATCTGAAATAAGGAGGCAGTCAGCAGAAGCTTAGATACAAGGTAATTACAGAGGTAAAAAGTATATTTCTAGAACAGTGTTGTTTATGCAAAACTGGGGAATGGTAAATAAAGGGATTATCTGCCTTTTTAAACAATAACAGTTTTGGTGTTTACTATCCTTTTAAAGCCAGTAATCTTTTTTTTATGTCTTTGTAAAGGAGAGGGATTATTATTTTTTTACAAGCCTCATTTGCATGTTTTTACCCAGAATGCATTTTACTGTGGAAGTACTCTATAATGAATTATCCTACAGGAAAATCTGCTGAGATAAAATAAGTGAATTCCTTCAAAAAATTCTCCTCTGCAATTTTATTGTGAAATGAGTATCTTCTATGTTCATCTTACATAGCACAAGCTGCTTTCTCATGACAACACAGAAATGTTGCCATAAAATAAATAATTAGTTTATTGGTAGAGCTTCTGTGAGCATGTAAATGGAACATTCTAATTTATGTTTAATCTCACTTTATCTTTATATGGGATTACAAAGTATTATCTCTGTGCTCATCAAAAAGCAGAACAGAAAGATGTTTTTTGAAATACATAGTACTACATTTAATTTCCAGCTTGGAGCATTTTGCCATATTCATGTTTGATAAAAGTTCACAGTACTAAAAGTGACTTCTTACTTATAAGTAATTTGTAGCTGATACAGCTGTATGCCAAGTGCACGTGCATTTGTTTCCCATAGCGTTGTGTTCCGGTAACCACATGCAACATTCTAGCACTCACAGGATTTGCAGGAGGGCAAAGTCACAAGGCCTAGAGGTATATGTACCACGGGTCATGTGACTGTTTAGAATATTTATTCAATTGCAAAAAATTTTTTTTAATTTTTCAGTGCATATTTTATCTTCTTTTAAAGGTACATGACACCTAATTTTTTTTATTTAAAGGGACATGAAACCCAAAAATTATCTTTCACGAGTCAGATTGAGAATATAATTTTAAACAATTTTGCAATTTACTACTTTTATTTAATTTGCTTCATTCCCTTGTTATCCTTTGCTGAAATGTTATCTAGGAAAGCTCGGGAGCATCAAAGTACCTAGTTTCTAGCTGCTGATTGGTTGCTGCATATTTATACCGATTGTCATTGGCTCACCCATGTGATACCAAGAGAATGAAACAAATTAGATAATAGAAGTAAATTAGAAAGTTATTTAAAATTGTATTCTCTATCTGAATCATGAAATAATTTTTGGGGGTTTTATGTCCCTTTAATACTTCAGATAGAGCATGATATTTTAAGCAACTTTCTAATTTACTTCTATTCATTTTTCTTTGTTCTCTTGATATCTTTATTTGAAAAGCAGGAATGTAAATCTTAGGAGCCAGCCCTTTTTTGGTTCAGCACCCTGAGTAGTGCTTGCTGATTGGTGGTTAAACAAAGCCACCAATCAGCAAAAAAAATGGGTTTCATATACCTTTAAATCTATAAAAGTATTACGAATTAACCAGAAAACATTCCAACACACAGCCTGTAAAAAAAAAAAAAGAAGCTATAAACTGATAACACAAAGAAAAATCATCCAAGCATATTACTACCCAAAGCAATACAGGATAAAACAGGCATTGAGCAGAATAATGTAATTAGTTGCTATGAATTATAAAAAATAAATACATAAATCTGAGATTAACTTTTCAAAGCAGATAATTATTCCTATAAAGTGCAATAAAAAAAAAAGCTATGTGAATTATTATTATTTTTATTGTAAAGCTGGTTTACTTGGGTTGTGTTTGGGAGTGATGCTTAAATGACCAGTCAACACATTAGATTTGCATAATCAACAAATGCAAGATAACAAGACAATGCAATAGCACTTGGTCTGAACTTCAAATGAGTAGTAGATTTGTTTATAGCAAGTTTCAAAGTTATGTATATTTCCACTCCCCTTGTACCATGTGATAGCAATCAGCCAATCACAAATGCATATACGTATAGTCTGTGAATTCTTGCACATGCTCAGTAGGATCTGGTGACTCAAAAATTGTCAATATAAAACACTGTGCACATTTTTTTTTAATGGAAGTAAGTAAATTGAAAAGTTGTTTAAAATTACATGCTGTATCTGAATCATGAAAATTTAATTAAACCTGAGTGTCCCTTTAAAAAGGCCTGAGGCCTGTAACCATAATATTACAAATGTGATATCACCATGGTTGTAGTATCACCATGAAGACAAAGTGTTACAGGTGACATTGTTTCCACAAAAGAATTTGCATTTTGAGTTGCAAAGTGCTGTGATTGATCTGCCGTCCAAATACTCTGAACCCAGCCACAGTGTTGCCAAACTCACATGATATTGAGATTGATGACCACAATGTGTTTTGCATCGAGGCGGGCACTAAGATCTTGGTATAATTTGCCTTAGGCAGTGTGGCTGCAAACTTTTTGCCAGCAGTTTCACAACCACAAAGTTGCTGTTGAATACCTTAACTGGAATAGTCTTTTATTAACAAAGCACATTAATTGGAATAATTTGTTTGTTTTCTTAGGTAAGCTTTTGAATAATCCCTTTATAAGGAAGATTTATTAAGCTACATTTGCATTTTTGAGGTTTTAGTGTAGGCTTGCATAAGTTGCAACCACAATATATGAAGCAAAAACTGCTTCCGCTACTTGAGAGATGTCACCCTGATGCTTGCTTGTTCGGGTGATTGACATTCACTGCTGTTACGCAGTTGGTTGTGAACATGCACGGGACAGTATTTCGTAAGGGAGCGCTTGTGCAGTCTTACAATTTTGCCACAGAGTGCTGAATTGCAAGTGGCAATTAGCAGGTGGACAGATTCGCTACTTGAGAACTTCCCCTCCTGTAATCTTCCACATTCACAATTTATCACGCTGCATTTGTAGCTTCTGAAACATTGCACTTCAGACTCCCATGAGTGAGCCTGCAACCGCAACTTTAAAAAGACAGTTTACTCAAAAATGTTCTCCCCTTTAATTTGTTCCCAATGATGCACTTTACCTGCTGGAGTGTATTAAATGGTTTACAAGTATTTCCATTACCCTTATATTGTCGTTTGAAATAGTTTATTTAGCCTGTGGTATCCCCACCCATCCTGAAAGTTTTTGGCCTCAAGACCAAGCTGTGTTAACACAGCCAGCAAAAGAAATTACACTCCCAGTGGGTTATAGAAGAGATAAGGTAATAAAATGTTACATTTCCAAGTATTGGTGATTGGTTTATGGACAGATATAGGATAAAGAAGCAGGTATATTTACACAATGTGATAAAGTAATGAGATCTGATTATACCTACAAGCTCAACCCATTTTATTAGGTTGTGGCTTCAAAACACAAAACCAGCTAATTCATATACACAAATAAACCTTAAAAAAGCAAATCTCATACATTTTATAATCTGCAGTTTGTAAAAAAGTAATTGGAAACACATTAAGGGAAAACAATTTTATAGTATACTGTCTCTTTAAGAAGCAGTGCCTGCTTCTTATTCTCTCTGCCACCTTATCAGCGGGGGAGATAAAGCACCCTAAACTAACTTGTTTGGGTTATTGACAGGCCTTGTGTGAGAGCAGGGGGCGGGATTGCACAAGGGAGCTCTTGTGCACTCTAAAATTTCACTGAGCAGTAGCGCTTACAGATTGGTGGCTAAATGTACCCACCAATCATCAAGCACTACCCAGGGTGTTCAACCAAAAATGGACTGACTCGTAAGCTTACTACATGCCTGCTTTTTCAGAGAACTAAGCAAATTTGATAATAGGAGTAAATTAGAAAGTTGCTTAAAATTACGTGCTCTATCTGAATGATGAAAGAAAAACATTTGGGTTCGGAATCCCTTTAATGAAAAAAATATATATTCTGTTTATAAATAGATTGACAATTCTTTAAAAGGATTGTAAGGTTAGTCTTCAAATTCTTTAAAAGGATAATAAGGTTAGTCTTCAAAGACCATTTAATATTTTATTTTGATATTTGATAGAATTTTTTGTTCTAATTCTTCTTTTCCCATACATTTAAAAGTCCCTTTAAACAGTCTACGATCCCCAATGCATCTTGACAGCACGTGGCATTCTTGTAAATTGATTAGCTCAGTGTGTGATAATTGTGGGTCCTGCGTATCTGATAAATGCTAATAATTGCCGTACACTTTGCACATTGCATTAGATATGATGGAGATTTTCCCAATCGAAGGCTGACACATTAGCACGTTTGTTTAAACAGTCTGATATTCTGTCAAACACTAGTTTATTTATGCATAAAATATGCCAAGTCATTGCCGGTAAAACCTTAGATTGTGCCATCATGATTATAACTGGCAGATTTTCTGTACACTTTGTTGGTGTCATAAAACACCCACAGTCAATCAAAACCAAACACAGGGAATTGGGGATGCGCATTTGTATTTTATGTGTGTGAACAACATATGCTACATATAGCTATTTCTGGGCCAAAATAATTATATGATGTTGCGACGTTAGAGAATAAATATCTTTGATTTAAAGGGGCAGTCTACTGCAAATTTTTTATTGTTTAAAAAGATAGATAATCCCTTTATTACCCATTCCCCAGTTTTGCATAACCACAGTTATATTAATATACTTTTTACCTCTGTGATTACCTTGTATCTAAGCATCTTCTGACAGCCCCCTGATCACATGACTCTTTGTTATCTATTGACTTTCATTTAGCCAATTAGTGCCATGTCCTGCACAACTCTGCGGGAGAGAACACAATGGTATCTATATGGCACACATGAATTAGCAGTGTCTTGTTTGAAAAGGTAATAAAAAAATGTGATAAAGAGGCTGTCTGTAGTGGCTTAGAAACAGGCAGAAATGTATAGGTTTAAATGTTATAAAGTAAATTAATATAACAATGTTGTTTGTGCAAAGCTAGGGAATGGGTAGTAAAAACATTATCAATCTTTTTAAACAAGAACAATTTTGGTGTAGACTGCCCCTTTAACAGCAGATATACAGGTAGGGATCTGGTTATAGCTTTGTTAACCTGCATTGGAAGCCAAACCGTTAAATGGGCTTACAATAAGTGCAAAGAAAAAAAAAAGCTCTAATATATTAGTAGTTAAAGGGACACTGTACCCAAATTTTTTCTTTCATGATTCAGATAGAGCATGACATTTTTAAGCAACTTTCTAATTTACTTCTATTATCAAATTTTCTTCATTCTCTTGGTATCTTTATTTGAAATGCAAGAATGTAAGTTTAGATGCCGGCCCATTTTTGGTGAACAACCTGGGTTGTCCTTGCTGATTGGTGGATAAATTCATCCACCAATCAAAAAGTGCTGTCCAGAGTTCTGAACCCCCAAAAAAAGCTTAGATGCCTTCTTTTTCAAATAAAGATAGCAAGAAAACAAAAATTGATAATAGGAGTAAATTAGAAAGTTGCTTAAAATTGTATGCTCTATCTGAATCACGAAAGAAAAAAATTTGGGTTCAGTGTCCCTTTAAGAGTATTTTATTATCACAAAATTGCATATAACAATATGTTATAAATAGGATAAGCACATATTTAAAGGGACAGTCTACACTAAAATTGTTGTTGTTTAAAAAGATAGATAATGCCTTTACTACCCATTCCCCAGCTTTGCACAACCAACATTGTTATATTAATATACTTTATAACATTTAAACCTCTAAATTTCTGCCTTTTTCTAAGCCACTACAGACAGCCTCTTATCACATGCTTTTGTATTTGCTTTTCACAACAGGAGACTGCTAGTTCGTGTGAGCCATATAGATAATAATGTGCTCACGCACAAGGAGTTATTTAAGATTTAGCACAACAGAGCACTAAATGAAAGTCAATAGATGGTAAATAAAAAGTCATGTGATCAGGGGGCTGTCAGAAGATGCTTAGATACAAGGTAATCACAGAGGTAAAAAGTATATTAATACAATACATACAGTAATGGTTATGCAAAACTGGGGAATGGATAATAAAGTGATTATCTTTTAAAACAATAACAATTCCAGAGCAGCAACGCACCAATAGAAGCTAGCTGAACACATCTTTTGAGCCAATGACAAGTGGTGTATGTGTATAGTCAGTTGTGCATTGCCTTCTGTACCTATCTAGGTATACTTTTCAACAAAGGATACAAATATAACAGGAAAATAGAAGTAAATTAAAAAGTCTTTTAAAATGTCATATTCTATCTGAATCTTAAATGTTTAATTAAATCAGGCAACCTGACACTGCGCGTGTGCCATGAAACGCTCCAATTTTTTATTCATCTAGACTGGGATCACGAAGTGTTCTTGAGTTTATACCTTTTAATAAATGTTTTAACACTTCATTGGATCGTGTGGTTTGCCGACTGCAAAGCTGGGAAGTGGAATATCCTATTGGGAAGCCTCCTTTAACCAGAGAACCAGCGTGCTTGTGCCCTTGCTGTAACATCACCTTCTGTTCCTTGTACTGTTCACATGATGTGGAGCCTCCTTTTTGTTCCCTTATTGGGTCCTTTTGCTGGATGTTTGCCTGGTATCAGATTAAAGTGAAAGTAAATCCTAGCGTTTTATAAACGCTAGGATTTACTATTGAAACAAATAAAGGGGACTTTCATACATGATGTATAAGATACTTCATGTAGAAAGCTTCTTTATTTGTTTCAACCGATCTACAGCAGCCCACGGCTAAAAAATTTTTTGGCTAAGAGGTGACGTTTTCGCCTCTTAGCCAATAGCCGTGCGGTAAATCCGGCTTGGCGCCCATGGGAGCCGGATTTCTCCGCACTGCTATTGGCTAAGGGGTGAAAACGTCACCTCTTAGCCAAAATTTATTTTAGCCGTGATCTACTGTAGGAGCTAAGAGCGGCGATCGATTGAATTAAATAAAGGAGCTTTCTACATGAATTATCTTATACTTCATGAATGGAAAGTCCCCTTTATTTGTTTCAATAGTATATCCTAGCGTTTGTAAAACGCTAGGATTTACTTTCACTTTAAAGGGAACGGTATACATCAATTTTCATATAACTGCACATAATTGACGCTAATATAAAGAAGAATATGCACAGATACTGATATAAAAATCCAGTATAAAACCTTTTAAAAACTTACTTAGAAGCTCTCAATTTAGCACTGTTGATGAGGTTAGGCTGGGACACCCACTGAAATGGGCTGAGAAGGCAGGAATAGGAGACACCCCCCCCCCCCCTTGCATATGTAAAAACCCATTATATAAACAGGAGAATGCTGGAATCTGTAGACATCAGTATGCATCTAAAATGTTGGGGCTTGGTTAGGAGGCTGAAAATTAGCACAATGTTATTTATAAATAAGCAAAACTATAAATTTTTACAAAAACACTCCAAGATTGGCTTTATAAATGGATTAAATAAAAATCTAGTGTACAATGTCCCTTTAAGCAAAAGAGCCGCCTGCAATATTGTGGGCATTTGTTTTCACTTTGGACATAACGTTTCCCTTCACCTTTTTGGACTTCTACTATTAGTGACTCTTTTTGTTGTTGCTTTTTATTAAGTTGTGTAGACAAATTCAAACAGATCACATACAAATTTTAAGCATTACAAAACTTGATGCTATCTACTAGGTGCTGCAGACATAGTGTTCATAATCATAGAACATTGTGATCAATACGCAGTCTGTTCAAGACCATAATCATTCTGTGCTTTGGTATAAAATGAGGACCATGGGATGGAGAATAAAAGCACTATCAAAAGATAACTGTATAGATGCAACAAAGAAAACAGAATGGCTTAGATAGCCATTTGAATAGAGAGCACCTTTATAATTATTTTTAAGCCATAGAGGATTGGGGAACAAACCCTTGTCTGCTTGTTCCATAAGAGATGGTTTTGGATAAAGCAGTTAGATCATTTTCTTTTGCACTTATGCCACTTTGTGTTATATGCAAGCAATATGGCAATAATAATCATATGCTCTGTGTTTAAACATGTAGGTAAAGATGGCTCCAGAACAGCAATGCACAACCGGGAGCTAGCTGAACACATTGAGTAGCAAGAGTCATATTTGTGCAGCCACCAATCAGCAGCTAGCTCCCAATAGTGCATTGCTTCTCTGGTTCACACCTATGTATGCTTTCCAAGAAAGGATACCAAGAGAATTATTTGATTATAGAAGTTAATTGAAACGTCAAAATTTAACTTTTTTATGATTCAGATTGAAAACTTTCCAATTCACTTTTGTTATCAAAATGAGCACAATATATTATGTGCACACTTTCTGAGGCTCCAGCTGCTACTTAGCATGTGCAAGAAATCACAGTATATGCATATATAAATCTTGTGATTGTCTGATGGCTGCCACATGATGTAGGAGATTAAAAATGTAACTAACTTTGAAATTTGTCAGAAAAAATGGCTTCTCATTTGAAATTCAGTTTTTGTATTGTCTTTTTTATTATGCATTGTATTTAGTGGTCCTGTAAGCATTGTGTATTAATCTTTTAGGTATTATATGTTTAACTGTTTATTACTGGGGGCTACTTTATATTTTGTTCACCTAAAGTTGCCCCCTTGTACTTTTGCATGGTCTAGACAGGATCTCATTGGTGCATACGTACCATGTGCATAGGCACACAAAGACCTATTGATTAGGCTCTGTACGAGGAGGGGGGGGGGGTGTTAGCCGTATTGAATAATTCTTATTTCTAAAAGAATGATATTTAAAGTGTTTGAGGGACCTCCCGTGGAGCGTTAGGTTATAAATACCTCCCTGAAACTACTCCTAATATTACAATGAAGAATTCCAGTAAAATACAATTGATGGAGATAGAACTGTGTGCTCCGAAATAACAGTGAGCGAAGAAAAGAAACTCGGAACAATAGAAAAAGGCAATTAAAATGCAGTGTATGTCCCTCTAACAATGACTGACCTTTCAGGTTTCGTCTCTGCTAGGGATGCTGTGTAATTCATTTCAATATGTGCATCATATATTTATTAACATGTCCATTGAACATCCATAAATGGTTCATAATAAAAAAACACTTCCTGGAAGAGCTCCAAGCATTTATAGTTATCAGGGACGTCTTTACATACTGACGGCTCATAGGTTTAATGATCAGTGTTGCACATTATTTATAACATACTGGCTGGACATACTTAAAGGCACAGTCAATTTTAAAATGTAAACTTAAATGCGGTGGATAGAACATGCAGTTTTAAACAACTTTAACAAAGGATGGCAAGAGAACAAAGCAAAAGCGATAATAGAGGTAAAGAGTTATTATAGGTGAGCTCAGGAGCGTACACGTGTCTTAAGCCATCTGGCAGCAGTGTTTATGTATAAAATTGCTATAAACAATGTTGTAGTTTCAGCCACTGCTTTTATAAACTGATACATACACTCCTAAGCTCTGATCAGCCTACTTGGGGTTAAAGGGACACTAAACTCATGATTCAGATAGAACATGCAATTTTATGCAACTTTCTAATTTACTCCTATTATCTATTTTTCTTTGTTCTCTTGATATCTTTATTTGAAAAAAACAAACATTTCTCCAACATAGGTGTGTCCGGTCCACGGCGTCATCCTTACTTGTGGGATATTCTCCTCCCCAACAGGAAATGGCAAAGAGCCCAGCAAAGCTGGTCACATGATCCCTCCTAGGCTCCGCCTTCCCCAGTCATTCTCTTTGCCGTTGCACAGGCAACATCTCCACGGAGATGGCTCAGAGTTTTTTTGGTGTTTAAATGTAGTTTTTATTCTTCAATCAAGAGTTTGTTATTTTAAAATAGTGCTGGTATGTACTATTTACTCTGAAACAGAAAAGAGATGAAGATTTCTGTTTGTAAGAGGAAAATGATTTTAGCAACCGTTACTAAAATCGATGGCTGTTTCCACACAGGACTGTTGAGAGGAATTAACTTCAGTTGGGGGAAACAGTGAGCAGACTTTGGCTGCTTGAGGTATGACACATTTCTAACAAGACTTGGTAATGCTGGAAGCTGTCATTTTCCCTATGGGATCCGGTAAGCCATTTTCTTAATTTTCAATATAAGAATAAAAGGGCTTCACAAGGGCTTTAAAGACTGGTAGACATTTTTCTGGGCCAAAACGATTACTATATAAGCATTTTTAATGGTTTATAACTTTGGAGAGTTATTTTAATCTTGGCAATTTTGTTAAAAAAAACGGACAGGCACTGTATTGGACACCTTTTTCACTGGGGGCCTTTTCTAGTCATAGGCAGAGCCTCATTTTCGCGCCACTAATTCGCAGTTGTTTTTGAGAAGCAAGGCATGCAGATGCATGTGTGAGGAGCTCAGATCCACTGAAAAAGCTTATTGAAGGCGTCATTTGGTATCGTATTCCCCTCTGGGCTTGGTTGGGTCTCAGCAAAGCAGATACCAGGGACTGTATAGGGGTTAAATGTAAAAACGGCTCCGGTTCCGTTATTTTAAGAGTTAAAGCTTTCAAATTTGGTGTGCAATACTTTTAAGGCTTTATGACACTGTGGTGAAATTTTGGTGAATTTTGAACATTTCCTTCATACTTTTACGTATATTCAGTAAAAAAGTGTGTTCAGTTTAAAATTTAAAGAGACAGTAACGGTTTTATTTTAAAACGTTTTTTGTGCTTTGTTATCAAGTTTATGCCTATTAACATGTCTGAACTATCAGATAGACGATGTTCTGTATGTTCGAAAGCCAAGGTTCCTATCCATTTAAATATATGTGATGAATGTGACAAACAAAGTAGGGACAATGATGCCACTGATAATAATGTTGCCCAAAATGATTCCTTAAGTGAGGGGAGTAAGCATGGTACTGCATCATCCCCTTCTATGTCTACACCAGTCTTGCCCACTCAGGAGGCCCCTAGTGCATCTAGTGCGCCAATCCTCCTTACTATGCAACAATTAACGGCTGTAATGGATAATTCTATTAAAAACATTTTAGCCAAAATGCCCACTTATCAGCGAAAGCGCGACTGCTCTGTTTTAGATACTGAAGAGCATGAGGACGCTGATGATAATGGTTCTGACATGCCCTTACACCAGTCTGAAGGGGCTAGGGAGGTTTTGTCTGAGGGAGAAATTTCAGATTCAGGAAAAATTTCTCAACAAGCTGAACCTGACGTTATTACATTTAAATTTAAATTGGAACATCTCCGCGCTCTGCTTAAGGAGGTGTTATCTACTCTGGATGATTGTGACAATTTGGTCATTCCAGAGAAATTATGTAAGATGGACAGGTTCCTAGAGGTCCCGGTGCCCCCCAAAGCTTTTCCTATACCCAAGCGGGTGGCGGACATTGTAAATAAAGAATGGGAAAGGCCCGGCATACCTTTTGTCCCTCCCCCTATATTTAAGAAATTATTTCCTATGGTCGACCCCAGGAAGGACTTATGGCAGACAGTCCCCAAGGTCGAGGGGGCGGTTTCTACTCTAAACAAACGCACCACTATCCCTATAGAAGATAGTTGTGCTTTCAAAGATCCTATGGATAAAAAATTAGAGGGTTTGCTTAAAAAGATGTTTGTTCAGCAAGGTTACCTTCTACAACCAATTTCATGCATTGTTCCTGTCACTACAGCAGCGTGTTTCTGGTTCGAGGAACTAGAAAAGTCGCTCAATCAAGCATCCTCTTATGAGGTGGTTATGGACAGAGTTCAAGCACTTAAGTTGGCTAACTCTTTTACCTTAGACGCCACTTTGCAATTAGCTAGATTAGCGGCGAAAAATTCAGGTTTTGCTATTGTAGCGCGCAGAGCGCTTTGGCTGAAGTCTTGGTCAGCGGATGTGTCCTCCAAGAACAGATTGCTTAACATCCCTTTCAAGGGGAAAACGCTGTTTGGCCCTGACTTGAAAGAGATTATTTCAGACATCACTGGGGGAAAGGGCCACGCCCTTCCTCAGGATAGGTCTTTTAAGGCTAAAAATAAAACAAATTTTCGTCCCTTTCGCAGAAACGGACCAGCCTCAAATTCTACATCCTCTAAGCAAGAGGGTAATTCTTCTCAAACCAAGCCAGCCTGGAGACCGATGCAAGGCTGGAACAAAGGTAAGCAGGCCAAGAAGCCCGCTACCGCTACCAAGACAGCATGAGATGCTGGCCCCCGATCCGGGACCGGATCTGGTGGGGGGCAGACTCTCTCTCTTCGCTCAGGCTTGGGCAAGAGATGTTCAGGATCCTTGGGCGCTAGAAATAGTTTCTCAAGGTTATCTCCTGGAATTCAAGGAACTACCCCCAAGGGGAAGGTTCCACAGGTCTCAATTGTCTTCAGACCAAATAAAAAGACAGGCATTCTTACATTGTGTAGAAGACCTGTTAAAGATGGGAGTGATTCATCCTGTTCCATTAGGAGAACAAGGGATGGGGTTTTACTCCAATCTGTTCATAGTTCCCAAAAAAGAGGGAACATTCAGGCCAATTTTGGATCTCAAGATCCTAAACAAATTTCTCAAGGTCCCATCGTTCAAGATGGAAACCATTCGGACAATTCTTCCTACCATCCAGGAAGGTCAATTCATGACCACGGTGGATTTAAAGGATGCGTATCTACATATTCCTATCCACAAGGAACATCATCGGTTCCTAAGATTCGCCTTTCTGGACAAGCATTACCAGTTTGTGGCACTTCCATTCGGACTAGCCACTGCTCCAAGAATTTTCACAAAGGTACTAGGGTCCCTTCTAGCGGTGCTAAGGCCAAGGGGCATTGCAGTAGTACCCTACTTGGACGACATACTGATTCAAGCGTCGTCTCTACCTCAAGCAAAGGCTCATACGGACATTGTCCTAGCCTTTCTCAGATCTCACGGGTGGAAAGTGAACGTAGAAAAAAGTTCTCTATTCCCGTCAACAAGAGTTCCCTTCTTGGGAACAATAATAGACTCCTTGGAAATGAAGATTTTTCTGACAGAAGCCAGAAAATCAAAACTTCTAAGATCTTGTCAAGTACTTCATTCTGTTCTTCTTCCTTCCATAGCGCAGTGCATGGAAGTAATAGGTTTGATGGTTGCGGCAATGGACATAGTTCCTTTTGCGCGAATTCATCTAAGACCATTACAACTGTGCATGCTCAGACAGTGGAATGGGGATTATACAGATTTGTCCCCGACGATCCAAGTAGATCAGATGACCAGAGATTCACTCCGTTGGTGGCTGACCCTGGACAACCTGTCCCAAGGGATGAGCTTCAGAAGACCAGAGTGGGTCATTGTAACGACCGACGCCAGCCTGGTGGGCTGGGGCGCGGTCTGGAAACACCTGAAAGCTCAGGGTCTATGGTCTCGGGAAGAATCTCTTCTCCCGATAAACATTCTGGAACTGAGAGCGATATTCAATGCTCTCAAGGCATGGCCTCAACTAGCAAAGGCCAAATTCATAAGGTTTCAATCAGACAACATGACGACTGTTGCATATATCAACCATCAGGGGGGAACAAGGAGTTCCCTGGCGATGGAAGAAGTGACCAAAGTAATTCAATGGGCGGAGCTTCACTCCTGCCACTTGTCTGCAATCCACATCCCAGGAGTGGAAAATTGGGAAGCGGATTTTCTGAGTCGTCAGACATTTCATCCGGGGGAGTGGGAACTCCATCCGGAAATCTTTGCCCAAATAACTCAATTATGGGGTTTTCCAGACATGGATCTGATGGCGTCTCGTCAGAATTTCAAGGTTCCTTGCTACGGGTCCAGATCCAGGGATCCCAAGGCGACTCTAGTAGATGCACTAGTAGCGCCCTGGACCTTCAACCTAGCTTATGTGTTCCCACCGTTTCCTCTCATTCCCAGGCTGGTAGCCAGGATCAATCAGGAGAGGGCTTCGGTGATCTTGATAGCTCCTGCGTGGCCACGCAGAACTTGGTATGCAGACCTGGTGAATATGTCATCGACTCCACCATGGAAGCTACCGTTGAGACGGGACCTTCTTGTTCAAGGTCCGTTCGAACATCCGAATCTGGCATCACTCCAACTGACTGCTTGGAGATTGAACGCTTGATTTTATCAAAGCGTGGGTTCTCAGATTCTGTCATTGATACTCTTATTCAGGCTAGAAAGCCTGTAACTAGAAAAATTTACCATAAAATATGGAAAAAATATATCTGTTGGTGCGAATCAAAAGGATTCCCATGGAACAGGGTAAAAATTCCTAAGATTCTGTCCTTTCTACAAGAGGGTTTGGAGAAAGGATTATCTGCAAGTTCTTTGAAGGGACAGATTTCTGCTTTATCTGTTTTACTTCACAAGAAGCTGGCAGCTGTGCCAGATGTTCAGGCTTTTGTTCAGGCTCTGGTTAGAATCAAGCCTGTCTACAAACCTTTGACTCCTCCTTGGAGTCTCAATTTAGTTCTTTCAGTTCTTCAAGGGGTTCCGTTTGAACCCTTACATTCCGTAGATATCAAGTTATTATCTTGGAAAGTTTTGTTTTTGGTTGCAATTTCTTCTGCTAGAAGAGTTTCAGAGTTATCTGCTCTGCAGTGTTCTCCTCCTTATCTGGTGTTCCATGCAGATAAGGTGGTTTTGCGTACTAAACCTGGTTTTCTTCCGAAAGTTGTTTCTAACAAAAATATTAACCAGGAGATAGTTGTGCCTTCTTTGTGTCCGAATCCAGTTTCAAAGAAGGAACGTTTGTTGCACAATTTGGATGTAGTTCGTGCTCTAAAGTTCTATTTAGAGGCTACAAAGGATTTCAGACAAACATCTTCCTTGTTTGTTGTTTATTCTGGTAAAAGGAGAGGTCAAAAAGCAACTTCTACCTCTCTCTCTTTTTGGCTTAAAAGCATCATCAGATTGGCTTATGAGACTGCCGGACGGCAGCCTCCTGAAAGAATCACAGCTCATTCCACTAGGGCTGTGGCTTCCACATGGGCCTTCAAGAACGAGGCTTCTGTTGATCAGATATGTAAGGCAGCGACTTGGTCTTCACTGCACACTTTTACCAAATTTTACAAATTTGATACTTTTGCTTCTTCTGAGGCTATTTTTGGGAGAAAGGTTTTGCAAGCCGTGGTGCCTTCCATCTAGGTGACCTGATTTACTCCCTCCCATCATCAGTGTCCTAAAGCTTTGGTATTGGTTCCCACAAGTAAGGATGACGCCGTGGACCGGACACACCTATGTTGGAGAAAACAGAATTTATGTTTACCTGATAAATTACTTTCTCCAACGGTGTGTCCGGTCCACGGCCCGCCCTGGTTTTTTAATCAGGTCTGATGATTTATTTTCTCTAACTACAGTCACCACGGTATCATATGATTTCTCCTATGCAAATATTCCTCCTTTACGTCGGTCGAATGACTGGGGAAGGCGGAGCCTAGGAGGGATCATGTGACCAGCTTTGCTGGGCTCTTTGCCATTTCCTGTTGGGGAGGAGAATATCCCACAAGTAAGGATGACGCCGTGGACCGGACACACCGTTGGAGAAAGTAATTTATCAGGTAAACATAAATTCTGTTTTTTGGTTTAGCACCTTGGTAGCACTTGCTTGATTGGTGGCTAAATGTAGCCACCAATCTGCAAGCGCTACCCAGGCTCCTAACCTTACATTTCTGATTTTACAATTAAATATAGCAAGAGACCGAAACAAAATTTGGGTTTAGTATCCCTTTAATCTTCAACAAAGTATACAAAGAGAACATGGCAAATGTAATAATAGATGTTAATTGGAAGTTGTTTAAAACTGCATGCTGTATATCAACCGTTTAATTTTGAGTTTACTGTCCTTTAAAGGATCAATGTAGTAGATTTGCATAATCAACAAATGTGTAATAGAAATAAAATGCAATAACATAGTTTGACCTTCAAATTAGTAATAGAGGTTTTTTTCCCACCGACAAATTTCAAAGTCATGTGACTGCCCTCAGCCAATTACAAAACACACTGTAAACTCTTGGGAATGCTCAGTAGGAACTGGTGCCTCAGTGTGCATATAAAAAAAATTGTGCACATTTTTTAGAGCATTGCATGTAGGGTTGCCACCTGCCCCAGTTTCACCGGGACAGTCCCGGTCTGAGGCTCTGTGTCCCGGAACTAGCCTCAAATGCCCCGGGCTAAGCGCTCCCCTGGCGCAGTGAGCACAGACTTTACAAAATATAAGATGGCCAGAGGAGCGCTTAGCCCGGGGTTACTAAAAAAACCTGGGTAGTCTGCAGGAGAGATGGAGTATGATGATGTGTGACACAGTGGGAGGGGGGAAGAGAGTCGGATGGGAGTCGTCGCATCCTGCAGCAGAGAGAGAGGCAGGACATGATTGCGCGCATCCGCCCCACCACCACCACTTACCCCAAGTCCGGACACACACTGTTCACGATGCCCAGAAGCAAGGTAATGCGCGGTCTCATCTCCAAACACTGCTCCAATAATTTTGTAAAGTTGTCGCCAAAATGTTAGAGTTTGTGATTAAACCTAACGGCATAACAGTTATGTTGTTAATCTGGCTATACAGCACTATTTTACTTGGTATTGGGGTTTCAACTTGGGGTATATATATATATATATAATATATAAATATATATAATATATATACATGCTACACAATGTGATGCATTCAAAGTAGAGATTAGTTTTAGAATACTTAGATGTATTTTTTTACAATTATGTTAGTTTAATTATTGAAAATATAAGTTTAGTCTCTATAAAATAGTTTCTATTTAGGTTTAGTTTCTATAAAGTAGTTTCTATTTAGGTTTAGTTTCTATAAAGTACTGGATGCTCTCATGTTTAAACTTAAGTTTGCCCTTATCTCTTTCTTCTGCTGACAACAATTAACGGACAGAAATAAAAGATACTGTACAAAAAAAGGCTTTATTTGTACAGTCTCTCGTATTGCCCGTTTTATATCTGCCCCTAATGGTCTTCCGCTGAGGAGAAACTTCTGGGGCACCACTGGTGAGCAGTGCTTCCTGATAGATGCAGTTTCATGGTAGTTTTATTTGTTCTGTTCTATGTGCAAAGCTGCCAGCTGTATCTGTTTATGATCCAGTTTTATGTTGTTGCTAAATGCATCATAAAGAGCTGATATGGAGTTAGACTTAGAGTGGATTATTGACAAAACATATTAACTCTCGTCTGCTCTTAAATTGCGGATACAAGATTTTTGGAGAACTATACAGGTGATTCTGTGAATGATAAAGAACCGTCTCTGTGGCAATATACAGGGTGATTCAGCAAGACGTACATCTCAACTATTTCCTGTACAGCTAAAGATATTGATATTCTGTTTTCACTAAATTGTTTTAAAGGGAGCTTAAACACCTTGTAATTAAAGTGACGTGAAAACCAAATCTTTTCTTTCAGGATTAAGATAGAAGTAAATTTGAAAATTGTTTAAAATAGTATTTTCTATTAACAAATTTGCTTAATTCTCTTGATATATTTTTCAGAAGGAACAGAAATGCACTACTAAGTATATACCACCTATGTTCATAGCGCTGCGGAACCTGTTGGCGCTCTACAAATACATGATGATAATGATAATAATACTGAGAGCAAGATTAGTCAGCCAACCACAAGTGACAAATGTGTGCAGGTGTTCTGTCAGAAGAGCGAATTCATCAGACTAGCGAACGGAAGTGACGTTCCATCAGCTGTCTGATAACAAATCCTCCTCATCGTAGTCGCATTCCAAAGCGACTACTTTACAACCTAAAGTTCGCTCTTCTGATAGAACACTGCACGCACTAACAGCCGTTGGACACTAACGTGTCACTTGTCAGTGAGTGTGTGGTACTCACTGCTGTGTTACGAAATACTAATACTGATGGTGTTACCTTTATTACGTGTGTATAGTAATAATACTTCTTTATGTTCAGTCGCTGCACGGTTCTCTGATGAATTCGGTCTTCTGACAAGACACACATAAATAAGATATAACCGTGCATAGAGTGAACGTAAGAAGTATTATTACTGTACACACGTAATAAAGGTAACACTGTCAGTATTTATCCGTCCAGTGCTTTGAGTTTTCATATGGGGGGGAAGGTGACACGTAGCTCCCATAGATTTCAGCTTTGACCTTTACACCGAGAGACAGACCGCAAGTGCTGCAACTTTACTCACATTTGACTGTCAATATTTAGTAACACGTCAGTGAGTACCACGCGCTCACTCAAGTGACACATTAGAGTCCAATGGCTGTTACTGCACACTGTGTTCTATCAGAAGAGCAAACTTTAGGTTGTGACGTAGTTTCTTTGGAATGTGACTACGATGAGGAGTGCATGCGCGGTATGGATTTGTTATCAGCCATCTGACGGAACGTTTCCATTTGCTAGTCTGATGAATTAGCTCTTATGACAGAACACAGCACCAATCATTGGCTATCAACGTTTTGTTTTGTGCTTTTTGACATTTGACAAAGGTGTTAATAATACACCGAAACGTTATGTCTTTGTAATACTTTTGGAAATAAATATGACATTTTGTTAAAGACCAGCGAGTGCCTTTTCTACGATGGAGATTGATATATATATATAAATAAACAGAATGAGGCAAGTGCACTCTCACAAACAGTTCTCCAAGTGCCAGGGTGCTAGAGTAGGTTAGAATATAGAGAACATAGAGTGTGTGTGTGTGTGTGTGTGTGTATATATATGTATATATATATATATATATATATATATATATATATATATATATATATAGATATATATATATAGATATATATAGATATATATAGATATATATATATATAGATATATATATATATATATATATATATATATATATATATATATATATATATATATATATATATAGATATATATATATATATATATATATATAAAGAGAGAGAGAGAGAAAACACGAACGAACAGCACTCTTTGGACTTAAATACCAGTAGTTAATTTATTCGGTAACGTTTCGGGGAATGCTCCCCTTCATCAGACCGTCTGATGAAGGGGAGCATTCCCCGAAACGTTACCGAATAAATTAACTATTGGTATTTAAGTCCAGAGAGTGCTGTTTTCTGTTCTATCTATCTCTCTCTATCTATCTCTCTATCTATCTCTCTCTCTCTCTATATATATATCTATCTATATATATATATATATATATATATATATATATATATATATATATATACACACACACACTCACCGACCACTTTATTAGGTACACCTTGCTAGTACCGGGTTGGACCCCCTTTTGCCTTCAGAACTACCTTTTTGTGGCATACATTCAAAAAAGTGTTGGAAACATTCCTCAGAGAGTTTGGTCCATATTGACATGATAGCATCAAGCAGTTTCCATCACATCCCAAAATTGCTCTATTGGGACATGGTGACTGTGGAGGCCATTGGAGTACAGTGAACTCATTGTCATGTTCAAGAAACCAGTTTCAGGTGATTTGAGCTTTGTGCCATGGTGCATTATCCTGCACACTGATGGGTACACTGTAGTCATAAAGGGTCAGAAACAATATTCAGGTAGGCCGTGGCGTTTAAACAATGCTCAATTGGTACTAAGGGGCCCACAGTGTGCCAAGAAGATATCCCCCACACCATTACACCACCACCAGCCTGAACCGTTGATACAAGGCAGGATGGATCCATGCTTTCATCTTGTTTACACCAAATTTTGACTCTGTCATCTGAATGTCACAGCTGAAATCGAGACTCATCAGACCAGACAACATTTTTCCAATCTTCTATTGTTTAATTATGGTGAGCCTGTGCGAATTGTAGCCTCAGTTTCCTGTTCTTAGCTGACACCCAGTGGCACCCAGTTTGGTCTTCTGCTGCTGTAGCCCATCTGCTTCAAGGTTCGACGTGTTGTGCATTCAGAGATGGTATTCTGCATACCTTGGTTGTAATGAGTGGTTATTTTAGTTACTGTTGCCTTTCTATCATCTCAAATCAGTCTGCCCATTCTCCACTGGCATCAACAAGGCATTTTCATCCACACAACTGCCGCTCACTGGATATTTTCTCTTTTTTTTGGACCATTCTCTGTAAACCCTAGAGATGGTTATGCGTGAAAATCCCACTAGTTTTTTAAATACTCAGACCATCCCATCTGGCACTAACAACCATGCCACATTGAAAGTCACTTAAATCCCCTTTCTTCCCCAGTCTGATGCTTGGTTTGAACTTTCACCACGTCTAGATGCCTAAATGCATTGAGTTGTTGCCATGTGATTGGCTGATTAGCAATTTGTGTTACCAAGCAATTGAACAGGTGTACCTAATAAAGGGGCCAGTGAGTGTATGTATGTGTGTGTATGTACAGTATATGTATATGCATGATTTTATGTGTGTATATATGTGTATTCGGTACACTTTATGTCTAAGGACGGATCGCATTGATCCAAAAACGTTCACAATAAAGTGAATATTGATGGATGTAATTCCTTTTGGAGTGCGCTTTCTTGGGTTTTCTCTATACCTGTTTTTGCTGCACCCAGGATTTATGCTGAGCTCAGATGTAAAAAGTAAGTATTTCCATCCGGTGCAAGGAGGTACAAAAATTGTTGTATGTTAAATAAAAGAAAAAAATGTTGCAGCTGTACCTTTAAACCAGCACTTGCTCATTAAAGGGACAGTCTAGGCCAAAATAAACTTTCATGATTCAGATAGAGCATGTAATTTTAAACAATTTTCCAATTTACTTTTATCACCAATATTTTCGGAATATATATTCCGAAAAGGTCCAATTGACACTGTTTGAAATAAGATTTTCTTAAATACTACATTTTCTGGTAGCAAATAATGTTGTAATTTTACAGAATAAAGCAAATACGCTACGCACACTATATATCCAGCTTGTAAAACAATTAACCACCCTTTCTTAAATAAAATTGAATAGGAAATATTGTATACATATTTGGTGTCTACTGAATATGTGCAAAGGTTTATCAAGGGCAGAAACTTCCATGCATGCAGGAAAGCAGTTACGTTAGGCTTTGTTTAAAAACCCAGGTGTGTTTAATTTTATCTGGTCAGCTGTTTCCTTCACTAGGAAGAACTCCAACTATTACACAGTATGAATCAAATTTCCATTTCCGTGATTTTAAACTACTTGCAAACATTCACATATCATTGTCTCTCCGCTCTGGAGTCATGAAGGTGATTCATTAGCTGTTTAAAGAATTTGTTACACAGCCCTATTAGATATATTCTACAATATTCTGCTTTGCTAATCAGCTGAGCAAATCTTTTATTTTTATGAATGTTTCTTTTTTTTAAATTTGTGTCCATAAAGAGTGAGGAGGGATTTATATATATATATATATATATATATATATATATATATATATATATATATATATATATATATATATATATATATATACCTGTATGTGTGTATATGTATGTATGTATATATATATATATATATATATATATATATATATACATACAGTCCAAGTTAAGGACAGCACTATCTTACACGGTCCAGCTGCCGAGGTGCACTACAAACCAATAATGTGTATCCTTCCCAAGAACGTAGGCACTCACTGGTCTTTAAACATAATCCATTTATTGATCCATAGAAAATAGTTACATTAACTTCCAGGAAGTTTTTAATATCTATCTTTTGCTACATTTGATAAAGGTACGACGATGTACCGAAACGTCATGTTAATGTAACTTTTTTCTATGGATCAATAAATGGATTATGTTTAAAGACCAGTGAGTGCCTATGTTCTTGGGAAGGATATATATATATATATATATATATATATATATATATATATATATATATATATATATATATATATATATATATAATTTTGCATTATTATGATTATTTTTATCATATGTGTACAGTACTATTTGAATAAGAACAGCATTTTGAATGTGAATATAGAGTATTTGATATCTCATAGGAACATAGACATTTTGTTTCCTTCTCCTCTTCCTTACTGTTAAATATATTTCATATAATATATATATTTAGTGTTTTAAAAGACCACTCAATGCAGTAGAATTGCATAATTACCAAGTGAGTAATAAAGACAATGATTTAACACCTATTCTGAATTTCAAATAAGCAGTAGATTTTTTTTTTCCGGACAAATCTGTTTCTCTCCCATTCCCTCCCATATCATGTGACAGACATCAGCCTATCACAAACTATTATACGTATACCTTGTGAGCATGTGCACATGCTCAGTAGCATCTTGTTACCTATAAAGTATCTGAAAACTGCATGCTCTTTCTCAATCATAAAGTTTATTTTGACTTGAGTGTCCTTTGATGTAATTCACTCAAGTGTCCAAGTCAAATCAAATTTCCACTAAATTAAAGGATTACTAACTTTTATGTTTTTAAACACAAACCAACCGCCTATAATATATAAAAAACACAAAGTAAAACTTACTGACCTATAATGTTTGGAAAACGATGCAGCATAACGCTATAAAATATTTATTTTTCTCCTTTGGCGTCACAAAATCCTGCCCCCAAATATTGGCACTAACTGTTAGACATCGATAACCTATCATATGGCGACTTTATGCAAATGACGATTAAGTCCTACAATTTTCTTGCGCATAGAAATCATCTCAATTGCGCATGCTCATTTTGAGTGACTGATGCCGAAATCTAGTATCTTACATGCAGTCTTTCAGGGAGTGAAGTTTTAGGTGACGTTGCACAATCTTGCGCATGCGCATCGCTGATTAGAAGCGCCATATTCCAACCAGGTTTGTCATCCCTGATTGGACAGGAGATAACGATACCCATGGAGTGGGTTTGGAAAGATATTAATTATTGAAATAAGATATTGTCTAAACGGTAAGGATCTCATAAGGAGAGTATTTTGCAAAAGTGCTTGTTTAGAATAGTTAGTTCATTTTATGCTTAGTTATTTTTTGCTTACAGTGTCCCTTTAATTTTAAATTAAATTTTGTAAAAGGGGAAAGAGATGAAAAAAGTAGAGAATATCCTATAGTTATATCATTTTTTTAATGATTTATATATTTTAACTTATTAATTTTTGCATATGTCACATTAAAAATAAGCATTAACATACAGTAAGTACTACTCCCATGGTGACTTACAATTAAGATTTTTATTGGAATGTCAGAGCCAACATTTTGGGGATTCATTTTAGGCAGAGTAGGGTGCATATTATTAATTTAGTAAGTATATGTGCAGGTACTGTATGCCTCAGTATGGGGTTGTGTGACAGAGATATGACAATATATGACAGAGACCAATATGAGAGTAAGGAGGAGAGTTCCATAGATTAGTCCCATTCTGTAGTTGCAATCATTGAAGCATTTGGTAAGGAAATGCAATTGGCGTTAGGGGAGAGAAAAAGCGATGTTGTGATTGCACCTAGAATTTAGGGTTATTGTTTTTTTTATATATATATATATATATATATATATATATATATTACACTGTATCACAAGGAGGAAAAAGCGGAGACTGGAGGCTCAAAACTTGGTATGTCAGTGTTTATTCAGCAACGTTGCCAGGTGCAAGGTAGGAAAACCAGGATGACACCTGACGCGTTTCGCGCATGTGCACATGAGCTTCATCAGAGGCCTATATATATAGGCTCTATTTTGTTGCTGCTAAAATGTGTGAGACTGGCTTCTAAATATTTTGGATTCTAAATGTTAATTTTTTAAAAAAAATCTAATTGTGTATATATAACCAGGGCCAGTTCTGTAATGGGAGCCAGTAGGGCCATGCAGCATTTGATAAGAGCAACAAACAGGGAGCGTATTTTCAGAAAAGGAATCATATGGGGTCCATCAACTGAGTATATCAGCATGTTCTTGTGTGCAACTTCAGTCTTCAATACTTGTGTCTCTAGCATCTGGGTTTAGATTGTATTGGACAGAAGCAGAGATGTAGCAAGGGCATGAGGTGCCTGTGGGAAGTCCTTTATCTGTGTCTCCTCCCGCAACCATAATTCCACACTACTCGAAATCAAAAGACTATGCGGGCAAAGATGGAGGGTTGCAGTGGTGGGAAAAGCTTATCCTGTGTAGTCCACCTTCTCCTTACCCCCTTACCAGCCTAGTTTCCACATAGACATTTTGATAATTCTTGTAGCTCCTTAGCACTACTGTTTTGCCTCTTGTGCTGCGTTCCTACACACCTAGGCTGACTCCCTAAGGAGAGATCTTGACTGTACTGAGGGTTGATGCCCCCCCCTTTTTTTTACACCACAGAACAGAGATTTGGAGAGAATGTAATTTCATTCTTGACTCAACTTAAAGGGACAGTCTAGTCCAAAATAAACTTTCATGATTCAGATAGGGCATGTAATTTTAAACAATTTTCCAATTTACTTTTATCACCAATTTTGCTTTGTTGTCTTGGTATTCTTAGTTGAAAGCTTAACTTAGGAGGTTCATATGCTAATTTCTTAGACCTTGAAGGGCGCCTCTTTTCAGAATGCATTTTAACAGTTTTTCACCACTAGAGGGTGTTAGTTCATGTATTTCATATAGATAACACTGTGCTCGTGCACGTGAAGTAATCTGGGAGCAGGCACTGATTGGCTAAACTGCAAGCCTGTCAAAAGAACTGAAATAAAGGGGCAGTTTGCAGAGGCTTAGATACCAGATAATCACAGAGGTTAAACGTATATTAATATAACTGTGTTGGTTATGCAAAACTAAGGAATGGGTAATAAAGGGATTATCTATCTTTTAAAACAATAAAAATTCTGGTGTAGACTGTCCCTTTAATGTCTTGAGCAGCCCTGTATATAGCTCAATGTTTGCCTCTCGCTAGAGCAGCAGTCAAGTTTATATGAAACCAGAGCACATTCCTTATTTTGAGTATATAGTTTAAAGGATACACTAAGGCTTTTGATTAAAGTTGCCTTGACTGAAAACTATTTCAAGCATTTAGAAAATAAAAATGTTTCAGTGATGATTGTGTTCTCTTTATTGACATTGGCTAAAGTGAAATTTTGCAGAAGAAAATTTGTTTTCAGCTGGAATAGAATTCTTTGCCTTTTTGTTTCTTGGATCGGTTAGCAAAACGATTTGATGTTTCAGACATAAGCACAGTATAGCACTGACATATGGATTTCTAAAAACAAAGGATTTTTTACTTTTAACAGAGAGATGTTTTTGTAAATTTTGCAAAATGTACTGTTCTTTGTCTTCCTGATCTAATGGTGTAATAATGAGATTTCTCTCATTGTGAAATGTATGCTTAATTATAGATTCTAGAAGATGTGTTTGTAAAAACTTTGGGTGTTAACACAGGAATCAGTGGATACATTTGGGTGGTGGATGGATAATAGAAAAAAACTCCTGAATATTTGTTGTTTAACAGTGCTGTCAAGTTCTAATGGCTGCATGTTCCAGGGGTGGTCTGTAGGCATAGCTGTATGTTTCAGGGGTGGTCTGTAGGCATAGCTGTATGTTTCAGGGGTGGTCTGTAGGCATAGCTGCATGTTTCAGGGGTGGTCTGTAGGCATAGCTGCATGTTTCAGGGGTGGTCTGTAGGCATAGCTGTATGTTTCAGGGGTGGTCTGTAGGCATAGCTGTATGTTTCAGGGGTGGTCTGTAGGCATAGCTGTATGTTTCAGGGGTGGTCTGTAGGCATAGCTGCATGTTTCAGGGGTGGTCTGTAGGCAGGGCTGTATGTTTCAGGGGTGGTCTGTAGGCAGGGCTGTATGTTTCAGGGGTGGTCTGTAGGCATAGCTGTATGTTTCAGGGGTGGTCTGTAGGCATAGCTGTATGTTTCAGGGGTGGTCTGTAGGCATAGCTGTATGTTTCAGGGGTGGTCTGTAGGCATAGCTGTATGTTTCAGGGATGGTCTGTAGGCATAGCTGTATGTTTCAGGGATGGTCTGTAGGCATAGCTGTATGTTTCAGGGGTGGTCTGTTGGCAGGGCTGCATGTTTCAGGGATGGTCTGTAGGCAGGGCTGCATGTTTCAGGGATGGTCTGTAGGCATAGCTGTATGTTTCAGGGGTGGTCTGTAGGCATAGCTGCATGTTTCAGGGGTGGTCTGTAGGCATAGCTGCATGTTTCAGGGATGGTCTGTAGGCATAGCTGCATGTTTCAGGGATGGTCTGTAGGCATAGCTGCATGTTTCAGGGGTGGTCTGTAGGCATAGCTGCATGTTTCAGGGATGGTCTGTAGGCATAGCTGTATGTTTCAGGGATGGTCTGTAGGCATAGCTGCATGTTTCAGGGATGGTCTGTAGGCATAGCTGCATGTTTCAGGGATGGTCTGTAGGCATAGCTGCATGTTTCAGGGATGGTCTGTAGGCATAGCTGCATGTTTCAGGGGTGGTCTGTAGGCATAGCTGCATGTTTCAGGGATGGTCTGTAGGCATAGCTGTATGTTTCAGGGATGGTCTGTAGGCAGGGCTGTATTATGATAATTATTATTATCATTTATTTGTATAGCGCCACCAAATTCCGTAGAGCTGGGTACAATGATAGGGGTATACAATGACAAGGCTTTGTGATAAAATACAAAACATAACAAAACTAATAAAATCTAGTACAGGAGGAAGAGGGCCCTGCTCTGGAGAGCTCACAGTCTACAGGTTTGGGTGCAGAGACATAAGGTTGGGGTAGCTTGTCACATCGGTTGTAGATTCAGCAGTGAGGCAGTTCATGTATTAGTTTGGTTAGGATGAGAGATGGAGGAGAGATGGTAAGCCTCTCTAAATAGGTGGGTTTTCAAGCAGCGTCTGAAGCTATACAAGGTTGGAGACAGTCTTATGGAACAGGGTAGAGAGTTCCAGAGGACAGGAGCAGCACGTGAGGCGTCTTGGAGACAGGTGTGGGATGTAGAGATAACAGGAGTGGAGAGACGTAGGTCAGAGGTTGATCGAAGAGGACGGGATGGGGAATATTTCACAATGAGAGAGGAAATATAGTTGGGAGTTAGACTGTTGAGTGCTTTGTAGGTTAGGGTTACTACTTTAAATTGTATTCTGGAGTGTATGGGGAGCCAGTGTAGAGACTGGTACAGCGGAGCAGCTGACTTAGATCGGTGATGATTCTAGCAGAAGCATTCATAATAGATTGGAGGGAGGAGAGGTGGTGTTTTGGAAGGCCATTTAGATGTAGATTGCAATAATCAATGCGTGACAAAATGAGGGAATGGATTCGTATTTTTGTAGTTTTTTAAGTAAGGAAGGGACGAATTCTGGAAATGTTGCGTAGGTGTGAACGGCAGGATTTGGTAAGCGCTTGTATATGTGGGTTGAATGTGAGTCCTGAGTCAAGTGTGATCCCAAGACAGCGGACCTGGGGTAAAGTGTTGAGAATAGAGTCTCCAACCGTCAGAGAAATGTCAGGTATTGGACGTCTTAAAGAAGGGGGAATAAGAAGCAGCTCAGTTTTGGACAGATTGAGTTGGAGATAGTGTGAAGATATCCAAGCGGAAATTGCAGAGCGGCAGTTGGAAATCTAGGTGAGTAAAGAGGTAGAGATATCAGGAGAGGAAAGATAGATTTGGGTATCACTATTTAATTGGTACTGGAATCCAAAGGAGGCTATAAGTGGTTTGAGAGATATGAGGCAAATCAGGAGTGGGCTGTGTCTCGGATGCCAAATGAATGTAGTATTTTTATGAGGAGGATGGTCAACTGTGTCAAAAGCAGCGGACAGGTCAAGAAGAATTAGTAAGGAGTAGTGGCCTTTTGCTTTAGCTGATAAAAGGTCATTTGTTACTTCCGTAAGAGAGGTTTCTGTTGTGTTTAGGGCGGAAACCAGATTGTAGTCAATCAAGTAAGGCGTTAGTCGTGAGAAATTGAGTTAGTCGATTATAGACCAGTGTGTGTTGTAGAGGAGGGAAGGTAGGAGAGAAGGAGAAATATGAATTGTCTGAGTGCAGTTTGTAAAAGAAACAGCTGTGACTTTAAGGAGAAGGGAGGAAAAGGTTTATGCAGATATTAGAAAATGTATAATGTTTGCAGTTATTTTAAGGAGATTTTAAAGTCCTTGTTTCTGTGTTGTCCACTCCTTTGTCTAAATTAGTGTTTCCCAACCCCGGTCCTTAGGTATCCCCAACAGTCCTGGTTTTCATTATAGCTGAACTAGAGCACAGGTGAAATAATCATCTGATGGATGAGAGAAAGGTTGGTTACTGATCAGCTGATTACTTCACTTGTGCACTGGTTCAGCTATAATGAAAAACAGGTCTGTTGGGGGTACTCGAGGACAGTGGTTGGAAAACACTGGAACTCCTTGTTATAACTCCCTACACTCATGAACTAACTCCTTGTTATTACTCCCTACACTTATGAACTAACACACTTAAAGAACAACAACACATGCTGCACTGATCTAACAAGCTAAGGGTATTCAATTTACTGTAAAGATAAAAACAGCCACATGCAACACTTTTATATCAAAGTGGAAGGAAAGGAATGTTATTAAGGTAATAAACACATACCATAGATTTGAGATTTGTAGGGGGAAAAAGGCAGCTATATTGTGTGATGTTGGAAGGCAGACAGGGTTAATATGGATTATGTCCTTTTACACATACCATAGATTTTAAGATTTGTACACTTTTTACCTCTGTGATAACCTTGTGTTGAAGTTTTTTCTGACAGCCCCCTGATCACATGACTTTTTATTTATTATCTATTGACTTGCATTTTATCCAATTAGTGCAGTTTCTGCCACAACCCACGGGCGTTAGCACAATGTTATCTATATGGCTCACATGAACTAGTGGTCTCCTGTTGTGAAAAGCAAATAAAAAAGCATGTGATAAGAGGCGGTCTGTAGTGGCTTGGAAACGGGCAGCAATTTAGAGGTTTAAATGCTCTAAAAATATTAATATAGCAATGTTGGTTGTGCAAATCTGGGGAATTGGTAGTAAAGGCGTTATCTATCTTTTTAAACAATAACAATTCAGGTGTAGACTGTCCCTTTAAATGTAAGACATTCTTTTACAAAGATATGACGAGTCCACGGATTTCATCCTTACTTGTGGGATATTAACCTCCTGCTAACAGGAAGTGGCAAATATCCCACAAGTAAGGATGAAATCCGTGGACTCGTCATATCGTAAAAGAAATTAATTTATCAGGTAAGCATAAATTGACTTTTTTTTTTTTTTTTTTATTGAGGATTTTGCAAATGACAAAAATACATAGTACATGCTTCCAAGACAAATTAGATATAGACAAAACAAACAGGCTTAGTGCGGACACATGTATCATAATAATGCTTATACCTATCTATCCTCATTATATATATATATATATATATATATATATATATATATATATATATATATATATATATATATATATATATATATATATATATATAATTTGAGTCCCAAATATAATTTAATTGGATCACTCTTGGATTTCAAATGTGATAAGCAAAAGAAATTAGGGATTCTCTAAGATATTAAAACCTAACAAATCTAACTGCATTCTTTGAAACATAAATACACCATGAATATAAATATTTTAGGGAAAAGTGATTAAGTCCGGACAAACAATAAACATATAAAATTTCTGCTCCTATTAAACATAAATGTGGTAAGTGAAACTGGAGTCACATAACTATAGGGGGAGTTTGCTATAGGGAAGAGAGCTCTCAGCTTGATCCAGAAAATTGGATAGTAGGGACATCCCATTGGCATTACGGTCTCAATTAACCCTTTAATTTTGAATGCTTTAAAGTTAGTGCCCTCCCTGGCAGTTGTTGTTTTAATAGTGATTGAGCCCGGGCATTCAATAATCATATATAATTTCTGCTCCCATTAAACATAGATGTGGTAAGTGAAGCTGGAGTCACATAACTGTAAGGGGAGTTTGCTATAGGAGAGGGTATTCTCAGCTAGATCATACAGATTGGATAGTAGGGACATCCCATTGGCATTACAATCTCAATTAGCCCATTAATTTTTAATATTTTAAAATTAGTTCCCTGCATGTTAATTGTTATTTTATTTGATTCTCTGTGAGGATCTGGGTTGGCCTCCTGAGATATATCACCCCCGCGGCCACGGCCGCTAGCCGCGTGGAGTCAGCACCCAGGTAGTGACATAAGTAAAATGCTATCCCCACCTCGATATCCTATACAGGCCATCACGAGAGAGATCGGCCCCCACAATTAGCCCAACCTTATTGTCACATAGCAACACACTGCTGCATAGATCTACGAGAATTTTAAAAATTATAAAACATAAAGATGAACTCTTATTCTAACTGTAAACTAACAGTAAACAAAACTATACTTCAACAGTATCTTACTAAACCCCACAATTATCCATGTATGAATGAGAGTCCAGATATTTGTGGAGGAGCTGGGCATTATTGTGGTTCCAGCAAGTCACTAAAGTTATTAGCCCTTGCCCTCCCTATCAGCCGTCCATGTAACAGGATGCATCAGATCTATGCCTGGGCTGGAAGGGAGGACTGTGTGGTGATGAATAGTAAGAGTCCCAACAGTCACAAAAACAGATCTCAAGAGGGAGTCATCCACCCCCCTGATGATATTCATAGGACGTTCTATCCCGTTTCAACAGTATTCCAAATGACAGTCTTAAATGCTGAGGCTGCTTATCCTGGTCAAGTGTTGTAGCAGTGAGAGGTAAAGGCATTCCTGGATTTGTGTGAAACTCAGCAGGGTTTAAATGCAGCCTATGTGATGCGGTGTCTAACAGTACTATGCTCTCTAAGGGAGCCGTGATGCCGGTGAGTGTGAGGCTTTGCTGTGTCTGTGGGGTTGTCGATATAGAGTTCTGTGCCGCAGAGGAGAAGTCAGACGCTCCCTCCTCTATGAAGCACCTCATCATGTCTGGCAGTGTGCCAATGTATTGCGCTTCTGCGGGCAACAAATCAGCACTGTCAGTATGCAATGTCCCGACCGGTATCTGTAGGGACCAAGCTGTCGCATTGCCTGTATGAACTGACCTGTATGTATCCGAAGCCGTGAAGGTTTGCTTAGGCTTATGTGTGGCCTGCGATGTAGAGAGGATTGTCGCCGTGTCCGGGCTGCAATGTAGCTTTGTCCTCAAATGTTCCTCCCGTTCTCTACCGGTCTCACTCTCCACAGCCAAGCGGTTCATCATGTAGTCATACGGTGCCCTCTCAATTAGCCATTTCATAAGGGATTCAAGCTGTGCAGGTAAAACAACAAGAGGTGTTGAGCTGTACTCTTCTGCCTTATCCGCCATAATGACGAGTTATTTCTCCATCCCCAAGGATCTTGTAGCACAAACGTGGTATTGAGCAGTAAGTTTATAGTCCGGAAAGTGATATAATTTGAAGAGACCCAGTAAGTCTGTTAATTCAGATGGCACCGGTAACCCGGCTCTTCCCGGGGGGGAGGCGGATGCCTAAGTATAGTAGGCCGCCGCCTTAGGCCTTGTTGTTCCGTTCTGTGCCCCCGATGTCATATAAACAGCCAGGGGATGATATATAGAGCCACAGTTACCAGTACTGTGGAGAGGCTGTATTTTATAGTCTTACTTTAGCTGTTATTTAATGATAATTGGCGGATTATCAAGGATTCTACCAGAGCTAGCAGAAAATGCGTCCAGTCCTGAACGCTGCACAGACACGCCCCCAGCATAAATTTACTTTTTAATATAATAATCGTTTTGAAAAAACTAATATGCCAATGTATAAATAATGCCCTAAATTATTTTAATCTATTGAAATGTGGTTAGTTTATTATGGACCTTTAAAGCTTTGCAATGTCAATCACTCGCCTTTTATGTAGTGTTATGAGATCTTTCTTAAAGGGACAGTTAAGTCCAACAAAAACTTTCATGAATCGGATAGGGCATGTAATTTTAAACAACTTTCCAATGTACTTTTTTCACCAATTTTGCTTTGCTCTCTTGGTATTCTTAGTTGAAAGCTAAACCTAGGAGGTTCATATGCTAATTTCTTAGACCTTGAAGCCACCTCTGATCTAAATGCATTTTAACAGTTTTTAACCACTAGAGGACGTTAGTTCATGTGCTTCATATAGATAACATTAAGCTCATGCACGTGAATTTACTGAGGAGTGAGCACTGATTGGCTAAAATGCAAGTCTGTCAAAAGAACTGAAATAAAGGGGCCAGTCTGCAGAGGCTTTAGATACAAGGTAATTACAGAGGTAAAACGTGTATAATTACTGTGTTTGTTATGCAAAATTGAGGAATGGGCAATTAAGGGATTATCTATCTTTTAAAACAACAAAGATTCTGGTGTTGTCTGTCCCTTTATTTCATTAATAAGATCGGTAGAGTACAAACTGAAAGCCTGCCGGTGAAACAATCTGTCAGTGTGGCTTATGATGACTGCAAATATGATATTTACCTATTAGTTTAAGGCCCCAAATGTTGCAGTGTAAATGTAAGTGGCACAACCAGTTCCCAATGGAAGTACAGTTTGTTCCCAAATGTTTATTATAATTCCCAGCAAGGTAAAGACGCTCTGCTAGGTTAATTTGGTTACAAGTTTAGAATTAATATGCCTATAGTGTACTATTGTTATCCTTAAAGGGGCGTTCTACTGAAACACAAACATTTTATTTTGTGATTCAGATAGCGCATCCAATTTTTTTTTTTTAAATCCTGAGTTGTTCTTTGTTGAAGGGATACCTAGGTAGGCTTCTGCAGCACTGCATGACAGGAAATAGTTCTGCCATCTAGTGCTCTTGTGAATGTATAACATTCTTGTAAAACTGCTGCCATATAGTGCTTCATAAATGGGCAGGCTCCTAAGCTTGCGCCCCTGCTTTTCAACAAAAGATAGCAAGAGAACAAAGAAAAATTGACAATAGAAGTAAATGGATTGTGAAAGAAAAATGCTGAGTTTCATGTTTCCCTTTAAGGCAGGGGTCGACAAATCTGTTTTAATTTTAGGAACCTGTAGGAATATTTAGAAACCACACATTGGTATTTGTATATAGAAAATAATCACAAAAGTTAGTAGCCAGGGGTAAAATTCTAGGAGCCAGTGGCTCCCTGCTCATGGGTTTGTCGAGCCCTGCTTTAAAGGACCAGAAAATACAGTAGATTTGCATAATCAACATATGGGTGATAACATGAAAATGCAATAGTACTTCGACATAACTGATTTTTTTCAGACAAAAACATCTACTACTAATTTGAAGTTCAGACTATTTCCACTCCTCCTGTATCATGTGACAGCCATCAGCCAATCAGAAATGCATATACGTATATTCTGTGAATTCTTGCACATGCTCAGTAGGAGCTGGTGACTCAAAAAGTGTAAATATAAAAAGACTGTGCACATTTTGTTAATGGAAGTTAATTGGAAAGTTGTTTAAAATTGCTACTTTACCTGAATCATGAAAGTTTAATTTTGACTTGAGTGTCCCTTTAAGGGACACAACATAATGAAAAAAGAACTTAAGCTGGAGCAGATATTTAACACTTAATTCATCAGCTTCCTTTAATAACTTTTATATAACTATTTATTTTAAATAATTTACCCACATTTTAACTTTTTTTAAAAAAAATGATATGTTCAAGATCAAAAAAATCAAAACAATATTCAGGCAAATTTTAGGCATTTTTTTTTTTTAGTTTGAAATATAATTAAAATGTTTAGTTCCACTGCTGATTAGATATGGCAGCAACATAGACATCTGCCTCAGATTTAAAATGTTATCTGTTGGAATTAAAGAAAGCTACAAATCCTCATTATCTAAAGGAGTCTGTCTGGGGTCTTACTGCTGGGTTTATTAACTGTGCTTGTCCGCTATGATTTGCAAATAAACATATCCTGATCCCCTCCTTACAGATGAACATTTAAATCAACTGTGCTTTGTATCAGTTATTTTTATATTGTGCTGACGAATATACAGCTGCTCAGATTAAAGTATAATAAAAGAACAATATTAATTATTTGCTGGAAGCATCTATATTCTGTTCATGTGCACTGCAAGAATTAGAAGCACTATATGGGAAAAATGTGACCTCATTTTAACATTTGCTGACTGTACCATGTACCAGTTGGGTTTTTAGGAATAGGGGAAGCAACATCTAATGTCACAATATATATGAATATCACTTAAAGGGACATGAAACCCAATTTTTTTCTTTCGTGATTTAGAGAGAGCATGTCATTTTAAACCACTTTCTAATTTACTTCTATTATCTAATTTGCTTCATTTTCTTGATATCACTTGCTGAAAAGCATATCTAGATATGCTCAGTAGCTGCTGATTGGTTGCTGCACATAGAGGCCTTGTGTGATTGGCTCACACATGTGCATTGCTATTTCTTCAACAAAGGATATCTAAAGAATTGAGCAAATTAGGTAATAGAAGTAAATTGGAAAGTTGTTTAAAATTGCATGCCCTCTGCATCTGAATCATGAAAGTTTAATTTTGACTAGACTGTCCCTTTAAAGGGATATTAAACCCATTTTTCTTTCTTTCATGATTCAGATAGAACATGCAGTTTTAAGCAACTTTCTAATTTACTCCTATTATCAATTTTTCTTCGCTCTCTTGGTATAGTATCTTTATTTGAACAAGCAGGAATGTAAACTTAGGAGTTGGCCCATCTTTGGCTCAGCACCTGGGTGGTACATTTAGCCACCAATCAGCAAGCACTATCAAGGTGTTGAACCAAATATGGGCCGGCTCCTATGCATCACATTTGTGCTTTTCAAATACATATAGCAAGATAACGAAGGAAATTTGATAATAGGAGTAAATTAGAAAGTTGCTTAAAATTGAATGCTCTGTCTGAATCATGAAAGAAAAAAAATTGGGTTTCATATCCCTTTAATCTCTTGAAACCCCTTTTAACCATGCATTGCAGGAAATATATATTGTAGTATTGCTCACTAGCTGACGGGGGGATAACTTCCTCTGTGCTAATTGGTGGAAAGTATCAAACTTCCACAATATATCGAAAACACTGTTGCGCTTCCCTGAAGATAGAAATAAGATATCACAAAGTTACGGCAAATGCTTAGACATATTATATATACACTTATCTGTGGTATAGTGGACTCTCAAAAGATAAAAGATTGCTCAGGAAAACGAGATTGTTACACAAGAGCACGGAAAGTCTAGATGTGTATGTGTCCAAAGTCTTATATAGTAGAATTAAGGCTGTGAGTAATTTCCAACCCCAGATCACCAACCTTTTGATATAATTGTTGTCCTATTTAATGGAGTGTCAGGAGAGGTGGTAAAGTAGTTTTGTCCCGCAACATGTAAAACTCCTTTTCATCCAATAGGTAATTTTTGAAGGGCTGCTGCTTTGTGTGTACGGAGGTTTTCTGTGGCTTGCCTCCCAAAGACGTTGCTGTAAAAAATAGAGAAGAAACACAAGCGCCCAAAGCACCTCTAAGGGTAAAAGTTTTATTTAACACATAAAGCGCATAGTAAAAAATGCGCGTACAGAATTAAAAGTATACTATGCAAATAGTGAAGAATATCACTGTGTACTCCTTCCCCGCAAGTGTAGGGCCGTCTTGTATCGGATAAGTCTCCTACTATTTGCAACAGTCCCACAGGTAATTAACTCTCAAAGGCTGGTGTGCGGCTTGCGTTGATAGAGGTACACGGATCCTCAACGCGTTTCATCTGGTGACACCCAGACTTTCTGGCAATTTTCAGAGCCAGATTTATGCTTATGAAAGTGCAGCACACTAAGAACTGTATTTGATCAGATCTTAGTGTGTTGCACTGTTACAACATTAAAGGAACAGTCAACTCCAAATGTTTGTTTTTTAAAAGATTGATAATGCCTTTATTACTCATTCCCCAATTTTGCACAGCCAACATGGTTATATTAATATACTTTTAACCTCTGTGATGACCCTGTATCTAAGCCTCTTCTGACAGCCCCCTGATCACATGACTATTATCTATTGACTTGCATTTTAGCCAATTTTAGCTGTGTCCTGCACAACTCCACGGGAGAGAGCACAATGTTATCTATACGGCACACATTAACTAGCAGTCTCCTGTTGTGAAAAGCTAATAAAAAAACATTTAATAAGAGGCTGTCTGCAGCGGCTTAGAAACATCAGAAATGTTATAAAGTATATTAATCTAACAATGTTTGTGCAAAGCTGGGGAATGGGTACTAAAGGTATTCTCTATCTTTTTAAACAATAACAATCTTGGTGTAGACTCTCCCTTTAAATCTGAATGTGGATGGATTGCAGCCCCATGTTTGGCAGTCGGATGCACCCAAAATATAAAAATGCACATGTCTAATTTAGATTTTACTGTTCCTTTTTGTCAAGAGATGCCGGACACAGCAATGATGGTACAACTCTATTTTATTGCAGAGCATAACAATACACATCTAGTCAGGTTGATTGTACTAAACTAACTGCGACACAGACACCGGACCTAAGCCCCGCCCACATACTAGTGACATCACATCCTGCTCTCATCACATCTTCCCCTTTTTCAAAGGCAAAGCATACATTTGCATATAATAAATAACAAGGTACACCAACAGGGTATACAACAACATTTTTGTTTTTGAACATTATAAAAACAGATAGATTAGAAAACATGAACAAATAAATTACATCCTGACTTGGACATCGGGGTAGACTACCCTAGTCCACAGTGACCATGGGATTATTCTGCCCATACTTCCGGTCACTGTTCTAGCTAAAGTCAGTCCCTGTATCGGGCCGGAAGTTTCACCACTCTTCCGCTTGATGTAACTTTGCATGAACTGTCCTCTGATACAGAAGATGGGGAACAAGAGTCTGCTGGAGGCAAAGATATATCCCCGCTGTGATCTTGCTGAGGGGAAGGCACCTCTCTTAGAACAGGGGATCCCACCGGCGGTGGTACTGAGGTATCTGGTTCCAGACTCTCAGGTACAGGCTGAAGATGTCTTCGGTTACGGCGTGTAACCGTCCCTCCCTCTGTAAGGACTGTGTAAGACCTTGGTTCTGGAGAGCAGCCCACTACCGTAGCAGGCGTCTTCCATTTCTTCTCATCATCCAGTTTAATTCTGACACTTTGGCCCGCTTTCAGTTCCTGTAAAGGCCTGACAGAATGTCTCCTGTCGTAGAAGAAACGATAACCCTTTTTGGCCTCTTCATCCCTCCTAAGGACTTCGTCCCGAGGAACAGGGCCAGGCAGCTTGAAGACACCCACTGAGGGTAAAGTGGTGCGAATCTGGCGTCCTAGCATCAGCTGTGCCGGGCTAAACCCGGTGGCTTGAATGGGCGTCGCCCTGTATGACAAGAGGGCTAGGTACGGCTCAGATTGCTTTAGAATGAATTTTGTTGTTTGAACTGCCCTTTCAGCCATTCCGTTGGCCTGCGGATAATGTGGACTTGACGTGGAATGTACAAAATCATATTCCCTGCTGAAAGCACTGAACTCTGTAGAAGCGAACTGCATACCATTATCACTCACCAGCTCCATTGGAATACCCCAGCGGGCGAACAAGCTCTTCAGGCGAATGATAACGGCCTGACTTGTGATATCATTCAGGGGTGCAATTTCCAAATACCTGGAATAGTAGTCGATCACACCAAAAAACTTTTCCCCGTGCAGTTCACACAAATCAGCAGCTATTTTCTGCCACGGCCCCGCAGGCAGCGGAGTAGACATCAAGGGCTCCCTTCTCTGAGTAGGCCGGCGTTCCCGGCAAAAGGCACATTTAGACAAGTGATTTGCAATGTCGGAGCTGATCCCAGGCCACCACATAGCTGTAGCTGCCCTTTCTCTGCACTTTGTAATGCCTAAGTGGCCATCGTGAATCCTGTTTAACATCTCCTTCCTCATGCTGACAGCAATTACAATGCGGTCTTGGAACAGCACCAACCCCTCCAGCTCCGTGAGCTGCAACCTCTCTGGCTGGTAAAGCATTTAAAGACATCCAGGCTGCCCGGATCTCGGGCCAGCCATCTTTTATGTACCTTATAACTTCTTGCAGATCTGTGTCCAAATATGTCTCTTTCTTTATCTCTTCCAGTTTCTTTGAAGAAATGGACTTAGAGGCCAGAACTGAATCAACATACACTTTCACATCCGATTCCGTGGAGGATTCTTCAGCAGCAGCCAGCGGGAGCCTGGATAGTGTATCTGCCACAACCAGTTGTTTCCCCGGCACATGCACTGCCTGAACATTGAACCTGAGCAGTCTCATTAAAAGTCTCTGGCATCTCAAGGGTGTCATAAGAATTGATTAGAGGGACTAGCGGTTTGTGGTCAGTTTCCAGACTAAATTTCTCCAAACCCACTAGATAACGTTGAAAGCGCTCACAGGCCCAAACTGCAGCCAGGCACTCTTTCTCAATTTGAGCGTATTTTGACTCCGCAGCCGTCAGTGTGCGGGAACAGTAGGCGATGGACTGTAGTTTGTTGTCATTCAGCTGCAGGAGTGCAGCCCCCAACCCATAACTGCTTGCATCAGCACTAACCACAGTCTTTATTGAAGGGTCGTAGAACCCCAGCACTGGGGCAGACCCCAGCAGTGACTTGGCATGCAGGAACGCTTTTTCCTGTGAGGGTCCCCAGACCCAGGCAACATCTTTCTTAAGCAACTCTGTGATAGGGTGTAAAACTGTAGATAAATCTGGAAGAAACTTGCCCACGTAATTTACAAGGCCCAATATCTGTCTCAGCTCATGTACATCAGAAGGGCTTTTCATCTGTTCAATAGCCCGAATTTACTCGGGGTCCGGCTTGATGCCATCCCCGTTGATGATATGCCCAAAGTAGCATAATTCAGTTTTCCTAAAATGACATTTTTCTTTATTCAGCTTCAGCCCAGACTCTTTGATAGCCTGCAGCACACAACTCAAACGCTGATCATGCTCCTCCACTGTAGACCCATACACTAGAATGTCGTCCATGACGACCGCTGTGCCCACGTGGCCACTCAGGAGAGAACTCATTTCCCTTTGAAAGATTTCAGGAGTGGAGGATATCCCAAAGGGGAGTCTGCAGAAGCAGAACCGACCAACCGGTGTGATAAAGGTAGTCAGTTTGCGGCACTTTAGATCCAGGGGGATCTGCCAAATGCCGCTAGAAGCGTCTAATGTGGAAAAGAACTTCGCCCCAGCCAACTTCGGGGCTATATCTTCCAATGTCGGCAGCACAAATCTCTCCCTCTTCACTGCCTCATTCAACCTTTTCAGGTCCACACAGATGCGCACCTTTCCATTTTTCTTTGCAACTGGAACAATGGGGGCACACCAATCAGTTGCTTCAACAACCTCTTCAATAACCCCCATAGACTTCATGCGCATGAGCTCTTTCTCCACTTGAGGCATGAGCGGGAACGGAATTCTACGAGGAGTAGAAATACTGTATGGGACTGCGTCACTTTTAAGTGCTATACGGACAGGTTTGCAGTTCAGTAGGCCCAACTCGCCAAACGTCTCTTCAGAGATCTCATTCACTCTGGCCACGAGGCCCAAGTCACAGGCTGCTTTTCTGCTCAATAAACTGTTAACACACTGACCTCGGATCACATGCACCCACATGGTGAACTTCCTCTGTTTGTACTCACAGCTGGCAAGAAATTTCCCCACACAATCATTGCGGCCACCAGGACTATGGACATTTGTAGTAACCTTCGCCAGCTGGGGCTGTCGAGGCAGTTTCATAAATTCAGCAAAAGACATTACAGTGATATCTGCTCCTGTGTCAATCTTAAAATCAATATTGGCTCCCATTACAGTAAAAGTAACTTTCCAATCTTCCTCTGAGCTTGTCCGTTCCACAACAGACCCCACAAAAGACACTTCCTGACCCTCCTGGTCACTGTCCACCTGCATCTCCTTAATGTATTCAGTTTTACACACCACTTACATTTTCTGCATCTTTTATCTCTGGCCGGGCATATAGCACTCTGATCATGAGCCCGGTAGCACCGTGTGCATCGGCCATGTTGCGCCCATCCACTTCTAGGCCTTTCCAGTACTTTAGATCTACCGCTCACACTGTGCCTTTCACTAGTAATTTTCCTAGACTGTTGCACTTCATCCACAATACTCTCAGACCTCAGATCAGCACTTTGCTTTTTCACCAGTTCACTCTGGCGGGCCATCCTAATAGCCCCGTCTAACGTTAAATCAGGCTCTAACTGCAGCTTCAGGGAGACTTCAGCATCTGCAATTCCAATAACCATTCTGTCTCTGATTTGCTCTTCTTTAGCAACACCAAACTCACATAATTCAGCTAATTCATACAGGCTGCGCACAAATGACTCCACAGATTCTCCCACACGCTGATTACGTTTGTGAAAACAAGCTCTCTCATGAATCACATTTCTTTTGGGCACAAAGTGGGCACTGAGTTTATCCATAACTATATCAAAGTTAACTTCTTCCCCTTCTTGGAAAGTAAAAGCATTGAACACTGGCTCTACATCTTTCCCCATGGAGTATAAAAGAGAATTAACTTGTACTTCACCACTCTCCTTGTTCAGTTTGGATGCAATCCTGAAGCGCTGAAACCGCTGACGCCATGTGGGCCAAGCTGCAGGCTGAGAAAAGTCAAAAGGCTCAGGTGGGGTAAACTTTGACATTGCAATCGATCAGGAACAGAAGCGCAGTCCAGAACTTCTGACACCATGTCATGAGATGCAGGACATATGCAGGACACAGCAATGATGGTACAACTCTATTTTATTGCAGAGCATAACAATACACATCTAGTCAGGTTGATTGTACTAAACTAACTGCGACACAGACACCGGACCTAAGCCCCACCCACATACTAGTGACATCACATCCTGCTCTCATCACACTTTTATTAATAATAATAATAATATTGCAGAGGCTTGTTAGTCGTCGTATCCACAATTTGAAAACATGGCAGGCCGGTCTCTAACATCCTCTCACCATAACATACACTGAAAATCATTACTTTAGTTTCTATGTGTAATACAATAGGGTAGCTATAGTACTATATCATGAAGACTCAGTATTTTTAAATAGTGTTTGTTTATAGAAAAAAAAATGTGGTGTAAACATACACCCTGTAAATATAGCCAAACATTTTAAAGTGAAAGTAAATCCTAGCGTTTTACAAACGCTAGGATTGACTATTGAAACAAATAAAGGGGACTTTCATTCATGAAGTATAAGATACTTCGTGTAGTAAGCTCCTTTATTTGATTCAATCGATCGCCGCTCTTAGCCAAAAATTTTTTTAGCCGTGGGCTGCTGTAGGAGCTAAGAGGTGACGTTTTCACCTCTTAGCCAATAGCCATGTGGTAAATCCGTCTCCCATGGGTGCCAAGCCGGATTTACCACACGGTGAAAACGTCACCTCTTAGCCAAAAATCTTTTTAGCCGTGGGCTGCTGTAGGAGCTAAGAGCGGCGATCGATTGAATCAAATAAAGGAGCTTTCTACATGAAGTATCTTATACTTCATGAATGAAAGTCCCCTTTAATTTTTTCAATAGTAAATCCTAGTGTTTGTAAAACGCTAGGATTTACTTTCACTTTAAGATGTTGCCAAAGGGAGTGAATGAGAAAATATCAAACTGATCAAGTAAAAAATGGCAGTGAGTATTAGAGACATAACATTAAAGGGACATAATATTCATATGCTAAATCACTTGAAACTGATGCAGTATAACTGTAAAAAGCTGACAGGAAAATATCACCTGAGCATCTCTATGTAAAAAAGGAAGATATTTTACCTCACAATTTCCTCAGCTCAGCAGAGTAAGTTCTGTCTAAAAAGTTATACTCAACTGCTGCTCAGCTGCAGGTAAAAAAAATAAAAAAAAATGAAGAAATGAACAGCATCCAATCAGCATCAGCAGTTCTGAGGTCATGAACTCTTTTACTGTGATCTCATGAGATTTCACTTAACTCTCATGAGATTTCATTGTAAACTTCCTTAAACTGAATAGGGAAATAACATAAGTGCATGAGGCTTAATCCCTTAGCTGTCCCGGGACAGACATACTGATTTGTTGCTTAGAAATCCTTTACAATGGGATGTGGCTACTGAGGAATTTTTGAGGTAAAATATCTTTCTTTTTTACATAGAGATGTTCAGGAGATATTTTCTAGTCAGCTTTTTACAGCTATACTGCATCACTTTCAAGTGTTTCAACATTTGGGTATTATGGCCCTTTAAGCTTTTATTTATTTCATGTTTTTTTAAAAAACAGCAGTTGGGAAAATATTCTTGCTTGAAAAAAGGTTAAAGGAACAGTCAACACCATAATTTTTGTTGTTTTAAAAGATAGATAATCCCTTTATATTTCCCCAGTTTTGCATAACCAACACAGTTATAATAATACAATTTTTACCTCTGTGATTACCTTGTATCTAAGCCTCTGCAGACTGCCCCTTATTTCAGTTATTTTGACAAACTTGCATTGTAGCCAATCCGTGCATACTCCTAGGTAACTTCACGTACCTGAGCTCATTGTTATCTCTCTCTAAAAAAACACATGAACTCCCTCTAGTGGGGAAAAACTGTCAACATGCTTTCAGATTAGAGGCGGCCATTAAGATCTAAGAAATTAGCATATAAACCTCCTAGGTTTAGCTTTCAACTAAGAATGGCAAGAGAACAAAGCAAAATTGGTGATAAACGTAAATTGGAAAGTTGATTAAAATGACATGCCCTATTTGAAACATGAAAGTTTGTTTTTTTTTGGACTTGACTGTCCCTTTAAGTGTTGCTTTGTGAATGTTATGTCTTTTTATTTAAAAGGCATAAAACCCAATTTTTTTCTTTCCTGAATCGGATCAATCATATCATTTTAAACAACTTTCCAATTAACCCCTAGTATATAATTTGCTTAGTTCTCTTGGTATCCATTGTTGAAAAGAATACCTAGGTAGTCTCAGAAACAGCAGTGCATTATTGGAAGCTAGCTGCTAATTGGTGCCTCTTTCATTGGCTTACCGTATGTGTTAAGCTAATTCCCAGTAGTGTATTACTGATCCTTTAACAAACAATACCAAGAGAACAAAGCAGATTTAAAAATTAAAGTAAATTGAAAAGTTGTTTAGCATTACATACTGGAAATTTATATATACACAGAAACATGGTTAGTAGTGAGCAAACTTGTTAAACCAATTACACATGTTTAATATACTATGTTAACTTATAGTAAACTGTTTTACTGATTATTTTTTTTTATAGCTCTTAAAGATTATATCATATTGCTACATTTTATATAAATTTAAATCATCCTACAAAAAATATATTAACCACACAAATGCTTCAATTCTTTGATATACAGATTCAGATTTTATTTGAATAAAATAAGGAAAAAGTCCAGACTAGATGTCTGTAAATTGTTGAAAGCATATTGTGTGGTTTAACCAGATCTGCTTTTAATAATCTGCCTGTTAGGGTTAGAGCGCACGTGCGCGTGTTAGTTGTTTTAACAACCCAAAAAGAGAGAAACCATCTGGATTTTATTAATATGACAAGGCGGCTCTGCAGTCTGCAAGTAAATTGTTAAAAGCTACTCAAAGCAATTTCATTGATACTTGTTATTGATTTGAAGAATTGCTTATTCTGCAATTGTCAGATATGGTGAAGAAACAAATTAATAAAAAAAATATTATTTAAAGAGACAGTAAAGTCCAAATTAAACTTTCATGATTCAGATAGGGCATGTAATTGTAAACAACTTTCCAATTTACTGTTATCATGAAATTTTACGTTCTCTTGATATTCTTAGTTGAAAGCTAAACCTAACTAGGCTCATATGCTAATTTCTAAGACCTTGAAGGCTGCCTCTTATCTCAGTGCATTTGACAGTTTTTCACAGCTAGACAGCGCTAGTTCATGTGTTTCATATAGATAACATTGGGCTCAATCCCGTGGAGTTACCTAGGAGTCATCACTGATTGGCTAAAATGCAAGTCTGTCAAAAGAACTGAAATAAGGGGGCTGTCAGAAGAGGCTTAAATACAAGGTAATCAGAGGTAAAAAGTATATCAATATAGCAGTATTGTTTATGCAAAACTGGGGAATAAAAACAAAAACAAAAAAACCAATAACATTTGTGGTGTTTACTGTCCCTTTAAGTGCTAGTGCACCATCACATTTTGTTTTATGAAACACCAAATGGATTTGAAGTTTGAAACACAGAATCACATACCTCCCCCAATTCCTAGATCCCTTCAGGGGCAGGGTAGGTGGGCACACATCAGGAGGACAGGGTTTTTTGCCTGGGCCAAGGTGTAGCTGGGGTATGTAGTGGGACAGAGCATGTCCTGGGTGGACTGGGGTAGTCACCTAAAGGGACATTAAACCCAATTTTGTTCTTTTTTGATTCAGATAGAAATAAATTGGAAAGTTATTTAAATTGTATGCTCTAATTTGTTTTGTTCTCTTTGTATACTTTGTTGAAAAGTATACCTAGGTAGGCCCAGAAACTGCTGATTTTATAACTCTAGTTTCATTTTTTGATACCTTTAGCATATTAAGAACTTAAAGTGCAATGAAACCCAACATTTTTCTTTCATTATTTATATAGAGCATACAATTTGAATCAACATTTCAATGTATTTGTATTATCTAATTTTATTTGTCCTCTTATCCTTTGTTGAAAAGCATACCTAGGTAGTCTAAGGAGCTGGGATCTTGCTGCTGATCGGTGGCTGCTCATTCATGCCTTTTGTCACTGACTTACCTTGAACAAAGGATACCAAGAGAATGAAGCAAAATTAATAATAGATGTGAATTGGATAGTTGTTTAAAAATGAATGCTCTATCTAAATCATAAAAGAAAGAAATTGTTTCATGTCCCTTTAAACATATCTTTTATTAAAGATTATTGTCATATATTCCACCAACAATGCTTGACTTTTGTACTTTTAATATTATTGATCATGTTTTTCTCAAAAATGCCAGCAATCACAAAGCTTTTAATTTACAGTACTTGCTCTGCGCAAACCTCTGAAATATTTAGGTGAAATTGACAGTTATATTGCAATAGGGCATTTAAACATCTGTTGCCACTTGATGATCTATTAATGCTGCAGACATTTTCTGACATTTTATTTTCTCCATGTTTAAATTTTAATGAAGTGATCATTGCTTGACTAACCATAGAGAAGGGAGATAATGGTTACTTGGGGAAAATATGGTAAAACCATTAAGCAGAAGTTAAAATGCTTTTGTTTGCAGAGAAGGCAGTGTGTTCATGCAAGATTTGTTATGTTTTAAGACAGACCTCTAAATATTTTAATCCACTTTGATAGCTTGTGTGTACTTTATGAAGATAGAAATAGCACCAGATGAAAACCACTGAAATAAAACGCGTTTCACTTTTACGCTCTAACTCATCAGCACATCACTGTGTCAGAAATTGACTCTAAGTAAAGAGAAAACAACTCTGCTGTTTTATATGCAATTTTTTATTACTTGTGTTAAAGTCAATTCAGCATTTGTTGTGTTCTATCAGTTTAAATAATGTACAATAATAAGAAACAAAAAGCTTAAAGGGGCGTTAAACACTTTGAAATATTATTATAAATTGTTATTATCTGTAGTAAAACAACTTTGCAATATTTATTTTGTTCACTTTTTCTGTAATTTAATTCTGAAAATTGACTTCCCAAATTCCTATTAAAGGTCCATTAAACTTGACATTTAAGCAATGTATAAACTGTTTCATTATTGCAAGTGAAAGATTTTTACAATATACTTTCATTATTTATTTTGCTACCTTTTGCTGTGAAATACATCTAAAAATTGTGCTTGTTTCACTTTCTCCTAGGGAGGTTTGGGATAATACTTTTAGGCAATTTATGTGAGCTTTTGTTTGCTTCACCCTATCACCTAAGATTCTCAGCAGTCACATGTTTGTAAAAGGTGGTTTATCAGTTTTGCATCGACAATTATGATAGGAGAAGCATTCTTTGCAAAAGTAACTAAGCTGAATCAGTTCTAAACCACCTTTAAAATAAAGCTATAGTTTTCATTGCAAAATTCTAAAATATGTATAATATATATATGTAATTCTCTGTTGCTTTGTACTAAGCATGCAGCAGTCTCAAGGCAGACACGCTCACATTCCTAGGGTAAAACAGGTAGAAGCCCCAAGCAAATAAACAGGAAAGCGGTTCTAAGAGGAAACCAGCACTCTATACCATGTCCTGTTATATCACAAATATATCTCTTCTTAAAGTGCCATAAAACAGGTTGAGATCTGTGCATATCCTAAAAGAGCTAAATAATTTAAAATAGATTGCATTAAAAATTCCTGGCAAGTATTTTAAAATAATTTTCAAAAATAAGCAAAATGAATTACATAGCTAAACTGCCTGGAACAGCTGACTCCACCCCCCTTATCCGTGTTTAGACACAGGCATTGTATTTCAACTGAGTTCACAGCTTCTAGGCATGCTCCAGCAGATAATCCCTATTCACGTTTGCATTCTACCAAAACAACAATAGATATAGATACAGCCATAAAAGGAATTGTGTGGGGGGAGTTGGGGCTTTACAATTCAGAAACTAAAAAGAAAGGGTTAATGGCGAGGCACTGCAGTATAAATTTGCAGGTTAAGTAATTAAAGTACATATTATATTATTTTGTCTCTATCCCAACTTGTTTTATGTCCCTTTAATGTTAATTAAAGGGACAGTCCACACCAGAATTTTTATTGTTTAAAAAGATAGATAATCCCTTTTATTACCTATTCCCAGTTTTGCATAACCAACATGGTTACATTAATATACTTTTTTTTCTCTGTGATAACCTTGCATCTAAGAATCTTCTGAAAACCCCATACTGTATTTCAGTTCTTTTGACAGACTTGCAATTTAGCCAATCAGTGCCGACTCCTAGGTAACTCCACGTGCATGAGCACTATGTTATCTATATGGCACACATGAACTAATGCTCTCTAGTTGTGAAAACCTGTCAAAATGCATTCAGATAAGAGGGCTAAGAAATTAGCATGTGATCCTACCTAGGTTTATCTTTCAACTAAGAATACCAAGAGAACAAAGCAAAATTGATGATAAAAGTAAATTAGAAAGTTGTTTAAAATTACATGCCCTATCTGAATCATGAGTTTATTTCTCTTGTTAAGTGTGTTCAGTCCACGGGTCATCCATTACTTATGGGATATATTCTCCTTCCCAACAGGAAGTTGCAAGAGGATCACCCAAGCAGAGCTGCTATATAGCTCCTCCCCTCACATGTCATATCCAGTCATTCTCTTGCAACTCTCAACAAAGAAGGAGGTTGTGAGAGGAGTTAGGAGTTTTTTACTTAATTATTCTTCAATCAAAAGTTTGTTATTTTAAATGGCACCGGAGTGTGCTGTTTTTCTCTCAGGCAGTATTTAGAAGAAGAATCTGCCTGCATTTTCTATGATCTTAGCAGACGTAACTAAGATCCACTGGCTGTTCTCGTACATTCTGAGGAGTGGGGTAACTTCAGAAAAGGGAATAGCATGCGGGGTCCCCTGCAAATGAGGTATGTGCAGTAAAATATTTTCTAAGGAATGGAATTGACTAAGAAAACACTGCTGATACCCATATGATGTAAGTACAGCCTTAAATGCAGTAGTAGCGACTGATATCAGGCTGATAAATGTATGCACAGTAGAGTTATTTTCTAGGGAATGGAATTGACTGAGAAAATAATGTTAATACTGAAATAATGTATGAGCCTTAACTGCAGTAGAAGCGACTGGTAGCAGGCTTAGTGATAACTTTACATAACATTTGAAATGTTTGTTTTTTAAAAAACGTTTACTGGCATGTTAATCGTTTTCTGAGGTACTTGGTGATAAATCGTTTGGGGCATGATTTTTTTCCACATGGCTAAAGTATATTTCTGCATAGAAACCGTTATATCAGGTCTCCCACTGTTGTAATATGAGTGGGAGGGGCCTTTTTTTCTTGCGCCTTGTTGCGCAGTTAAAATTCAATCACAGTCTTCCTGCTTCTTCCTCCTTGATCCAGGACGTCTCCAGAGAGCTCAGGGGTCTTCAAAATTTATTTTTGAGGGAGGTAATCAGTCACAGCAGACCTGTGACAGTGTGTTTGACGGTGATAAAAACGTTAACTGTTGAATTGATTATCCGTTTTGGGTATTAAGGGGTTAAATCATCCTTTTGCTAGTGGGTGCAATCCTCTGCTAATTTCATACATTTACTGTTAAAAATTGGTTGCTATAACTGAATTAGTTCATTGTTATTTCAACTGTGACAGTTTTTTTTCAAAAAGCGCAGCATCGTTTTTTATATTGCTTGTAAATTTATTGAAAGTATTTTCCAAGCTTGCTAGCCTCATTGCTAGTCTGTTGAAACATGTCTGATACAGATGAATCTGCTTGTTCATTATGTTTAAAAGCCAATGTGGAGCCCAATAGAAATATGTGTACCAATTGTATTGATGTTACTTTAAATAAAAGTCAGTCTTTACCGGTAAAGAAATTCTCACCAGACAACGAGGGGGAAGTTATGCCGGCTAACTCTCCTCACGTGTCAGTACCTTCGCCTCCCGCTCAGGAGGTGCGTGATATTGTGGCGCCAAGTACATCAAGGCCCTTACAAATCACTTTGCAAGATATGGCTAATGTTATGACAGAAGTATTATCTAACTTGCCTGAGTTAAGAGGCAAGCGCGATAGCTCTGGGTTAAGGACAGAGCGCGCTGATGACACGAGAGCCATGTCCGATACTGCATCACAATTTGCAGAACATGAGGACGGAGAGCTTCATTCTGTGGGTGACGGATCTGATCCAGGGAGACCGGATTCAGAAATTTCAAATTTTAAATTTAAGCTTGAGAACCTCCGTGTATTGCTAGGGGAGGTGTTAGCGGCTCTGAATGATTGTGACACGGTTGCAATCCCAGAGAAATTATGTAGGCTGGATAAATACTTTGCGGTACCGGTGTGTACTGACGTTTTTCCTATACCTAAAAGGCTTACAGAGATTATTAACAAGGAGTGGGATAGACCCGGTGTGCCTTTTTCCCCTCCTCCGATATTTAGAAAAATGTTCCCAATAGACGCTACCACACGAGACTTATGGCAGACGGTCCCTAAGGTGGAGAGAGCAGTTTCTACTTTAGCTAAGCGTACCACTATCCCGGTGGAGGATAGTTGTGCTTTCTCAGATCCAATGGATAAAAAATTAGAAGGTTACCTTAAGAAAATGTTTGTTCAACAAGGTTTTATATTACAGCCCCTTGCATGCATTGCGCCCGTCACTGCTGCGGCAGCATTCTGGTTTGAGTCTCTGGAAGAGGCTATTCGCACAGCACCATTGGATGAGATTATGAACAAGCTTAAAGCACTTAAGCTAGCTAATGCGTTTGTTTCGGATGCCGTTGTGCATTTAACCAAACTAACGGCTAAGAACTCCGGATTCGCCATCCAGGCGCGCAGAGCGCTATGGCTTAAATCCTGGTCAGCAGACGTGACTTCTAAATCTAAATTGCTTAATATTCCTTTCAAAGGGCAAACCTTATTCGGGCCCGGCTTGAAAGAAATTATTGCTGACATTACTGGAGGTAAGGGTCACACCCTTCCTCAGGACAGGGCCAAATCAAAGGCCAAACAGTCTAATTTTCGTGCCTTTCGTAATTTCAAGGCAGGAGCAGCATCAACTTCCTCCGCTCCAAAACAGGAAGGAACTGCTGCTCGTTACAGACAGGGTTGGAAAGGCAACCAGTCCTGGAACAAGGGCAAGCAGGCCAGAAAGCCTACTTCTGCCCCTAAGACAGCATGAAGAAAGGGCCCCCTATCCGTAAACGGATCTAGTGGGGGGCAGACTTTCTCTCTTCGCCCAGGCTTGGGCAAGAGATGTCCAGGATCCCTGGACGCTGGTGATCATATCTCAGGGATACCTTCTGGACTTCAAAGCTTCTCCTCCACAATGGAGATTTCACCTGTCAAGGTTATCAACAAACCTAATAAAGAAAGAGGCATTTCTACAATGTGTACAAGACCTCTTAGTAATGGGAGTGATCCACCCAGTTCCGCGGACGGAACAAGGGCAAGGTTTTTACTCAAATCTGTTTGTGGTTCCCAAAAAAGAGGGAACCTTTAGACCAATCTTAGACCTAAAGATCTTAAACAAGTTCCTAAGGGTTCCATCGTTCAAAATGGAAACTATTCGAACCATCCTACCCATGATCCAAGAGGGTCAGTATATGACCACAGTGGACTTAAAGGATGCCTACCTTCACATACCGATTCACAAAGATCATTATCGGTACCTAAGATTTGCCTTTCTAGACAGGCATTACCAGTTTCTAGCTCTTCCCTTCGGGTTAGCTACGGCCCCGAGAATTTTTACAAAGGTTCTGGGCTCACTTCTGGCGGTACTAAGACCACGAGGCATAGCGGTGGCTCCGTACCTAGACGACATTCTGATACAAGCGTCAAGTTTTCAAAATGCAAAGTCTCATACAGAGATAGTTCTAGCTTTTCTGAGGTCGCATGGGTGGAAAGTGAACATGGAAAAGAGTTCTCTGTTACCACTCACAAGGGTTCCCTTTCTAGGGACTCTTATAGATTCTGTAGAGATGAAGATTTACCTGACGGAGTCCAGGTTATCAAAAATTCTAAATGCTTGCCGTGTCCTTCATTCCATTCCAAGCCCATCAGTAGCTCAGTGCATGGAAGTAATCGGCTTAATGGTCGCGGCAATGGACATAGTGCCATTTGCGCGCCTGCATCTCAGACCGCTGCAATTATGCATGCTAAGTCAGTGGAATGGGGATTACTCAGATCTGTCCCCTCTACTGAATCTGGACCAGGAGGCCAGAGATTCTCTTCTCTGGTGGTTGTCTCGGGTCCATCTGTCCAAAGGAATGACCTTTCGCAGGCCAGATTGGACGATTGTAACAACAGATGCCAGCCTACTAGGCTGGGGCGCAGTCTGGAACTCCCTGAAGGCTCAGGGATCGTGGACTCAGGAGGAGAAACTCCTCCCAATAAACATTCTGGAATTAAGAGCAATATTCAATGCTCTTCTAGCTTGGCCTCAATTAGCAACTCTGAGGTTCATCAGATTTCAGTCGGACAACATCACGACTGTGGCTTACATCAACCATCAAGGGGGAACCAGGAGTTCCCTAGCGATGTTAGAAGTCTCGAAGATAATTCGCTGGGCAGAGTCTCACTCTTGCCACCTGTCAGCGATCTACATCCCAGGCGTGGAGAACTGGGAGGCGGACTTTCTAAGTCGCCAGACCTTTCATCCGGGGGAGTGGGAACTTCACCCGGAGGTCTTTGCCCAACTGATTCTTCGTTGGGGCGAACCGGAACTGGATCTCATGGCATCTCGCCAGAATGCCAATCTTCCTTGTTACGGATCCAGGTCCAGGGACCCGGGAGCGGTGCTGATAGATGCACTAGCAGCCCCTTGGGTTTTCAACATGGCTTATGTGTTTCCACCGTTTCCATTGCTGCCTCGACTGATTGCCAAGATGAAACAGGAGAGAGCATCGGTGATTCTGATGGCCCCTGCGTGGCCACGCAGGACCTGGTATGCAGACCTAGTGGACATGTCGTCCTGTCCACCATGGTCACTGCCTCTGAGGCAGGACCTCCTAATTCAGGGTCCTTTCAACCATCGAAGCCTAATTTCTCTGAGGCTGACTGCATGGAGATTGAACGCTTGATTCTATCAAAGCGTGATTTCTCGGAGTCGGTTATTGATACGTTAATACAGGCTCGGAAACCTGTTACCAGAAAAAATTACCATAAGATATGGCATAAATATTTATATTGGTGTGAATCTAATAGTTACTCATGGAGTAAGGTTAGGATTCCTAGGATATTGTCTTTTCTACAAGAGGGTTTAGAAGAGGGTTTATCTGCTAGTTCGTTAAAGGGACAGATTTCTGCTCTGTCTATTCTTTTACACAAACGTCTGGCAGAAGTTCCAGACGTTCAGGCTTTTTGTCAGGCTTTAGCTAGGATTAAGCCTGTGTTTAAGACTGTTGCTCCGCCGTGGAGCTTAAACTTAGTTCTTAAAGTTCTTCAAGGTCTTCCGTTTGAACCCCTTCATTCCATTGATATTAAGCTGTTATCTTGGAAAGTTCTGTTTTTGATGGCTATTTCCTCGGCTCGAAGAGTCTCTGAGTTATCTGCCTTACATTGTGATTCTTCTTATCTGATTTTTCATTCAGACAAGGTAGTTCTGCGTACTAAACCTGGGTTTCTACCTAAAGTAGTTTCTAACAGGAATATCAATCAAGAGATTGTTGTTCCATCATTATGTCCTAATCCTTCTTCAAAGAAGGAACGTCTTTTGCATAATCTGGACGTAGTCCGTGCCCTGAAGTTCTACTTACAGGCAACTAAAGATTTTCGGCAAACTTCTTCTCTGTTTGTCGTTTATTCTGGACAGAGGAGAGGTCAAAAGGCTTCGGCCACCTCTCTCTCTTTTTGGCTTCGTAGCATAATACGTTTAGCCTATGAGACTGCTGGACAGCAGCCCCCTGAAAGAATTACAGCTCATTCCACTAGAGCTGTGGCTTCCACCTGGGCCTTTAAGAATGAGGCCTCTGTTGAACAGATTTGCAAGGCTGCAACTTGGTCTTCACTTCATACCTTTTCAAAATTTTACAAATTTGACACTTTTGCTTCTTCGGAGGCTGTTTTTGGGAGAAAGGTTCTACAGGCAGTGGTTCCTTCTGTTTAAATGTTCCTGCCTTGTCCCTCCCATCATCCGTGTACTTTAGCTTTGGTATTGGTATCCCATAAGTAATGGATGACCCGTGGACTGAACACACTTAACAAGAGAAAACATAATTTATGCTTACCTGATAAATTTATTTCTCTTGTAGTGTGTTCAGTCCACGGCCCGCCCTGTCTTTTTTTGAGGCAGTTCAAAATTTTAATTAAAACTCCAGTCACCACTGCACCCTATAGTTTCTCCTTTCTTGTCTTGTTTCGGTCGAATGACTGGATATGACATGTGAGGGGAAGAGCTATATAGCAGCTCTGCTTGGGTGATCCTCTTGCAACTTCCTGTTGGGAAGGAGAATATATCCCATAAGTAATGGATGACCCGTGGACTGAACACACTACAAGAGAAATAAATTTATCAGGTAAGCATAAATTATGTTTTTTGACTAGCCTGTCCCTTTAATGCATAAATATATGTGCATAAGGATATGTGTGTATGATATATATATTTCATGTAATTGGCAAGAGTCCATGAGCTAGTGACATATGGGATATACAATCCTACCAAGAGGGGCAAAGTTTTCCAAACCTCAAAATGCCTATAAATACACCCCTCACCACACCCACAATTCAGTTTTACAAACGTTGCCTCCTATGGAGGTGGTGAAGTAAGTCTGTGCTTGATTTTTATGATTTCTTCTGTGATAAGCACTTCTAAGCATTCTGAAGCCCAATTCCTCTCAGAGTACAGTGTTTGTCAAAGGGATGTGAAGAGAGTATCGCCTATTTGATTTTATGGTTTCCCTCGCAGGGAATCTTTTCAAGGGTTCTCTGTTATCGTTCGTAGGGATTCATCTCCTACCTCCCTTTTCAGATCGACGATGTACTCTTATATACGATGACCTCTGCTGATAGCTTTCAGTACTGGTTTGGCTATCTGCTATATGTGGATTGGTGTCTTTCGGTAAGTATGTATCATTATTTAAGACACTCCCTGCTATGATTTGAATCTTTATGTATAAAGTTTTAAATATTTGTATTTTACTTATATTTGCCATGAGTCAGGTCTATGTGTATTTCGCTTTGCAGTCTGGCAGTTTCGTTATGGGAATCCTGTTTTAGGAAGTTTTTTCTTACTTGGGGTATAGTCTTTTCAATTTGACTTCATTTTTTCTTTGTAAAACTTGCAGGCAAATTAGGCTTGTGAGGGCGCCAAATGCTGTTATTTATTGCGTCAATCTTGGCGCGAGAATTTTTTTGGCGCGAATGTGCATCTGTAATTACGCAAGTTCGTCATTTCCTGCGTCTTAGTTGACGCTAGGTTGTTTGGCAGAAATTGTGTTTGTTATGACGCTAGTTGCGTCATTTCCGGATGTTTATTGGCGCCAAAATATTTCTCGACTTCCTTTTGCATCATGCGTCATTCTTGGCGCCAAAAAAATTAGTTTTTATTTTACCCCACTTCCTATATGCTCCTTGCCTTCTTTATGCTCAGAGGGCTTTGCTATTTGTTTTTCTTTGCCAATTTTAGCATTTGCATTTTTTCCCATTCCTGAAACGGCTATATGTGGAAATAAGATATTTCTGTTTAAATGTTATTTTTTCTTTTACATTTTACAAGATATCTCAATCCTGATCCTGTCTCAGAAGCTGCTGTAGGAACCATGCTGCTCGAACACAGTTCTACCAAAGCTAAGTGTATCTGTTGTAAGCTAGTGGAGATTATATCTCTAGCTGTAGTGTGTAACAGTTGTCATGATAAGCTTTTGCATGCAGAAAAGGTTTCTATTAGTGCTAGTACCGTATCTGTTGTTCCTTCAACATCTAAAGTACATGATATCCCTGTTGATATGAAAAATTATATTGCTGATGCAATACAGAAGGCTATGGCTGCTATACCGCCTTCAAATAAATGGAAAAGGTCTTTTAAAACTTCTCATAATACTGATGAAATTTGTAATGACCGGCAACATACTGATATATCCTCCTCTGATGAGGATCTCTCTGACTCAGAAGATCCTACTTCAGACATTGACACTGATAAATCATCTTATCTTTTTAAGATTGAGTATATTCGTTCTTTGTTAAAAGAAGTGTTGATAACTTTGGATATTGAGGAGTCTGGTCCTCTTGATAATAATTTCAGTAAACGTTTAAATTCTGTCTATAAACCTCCTGTGTCTACTCCTGTTCCTGATGCTATTTCTGATGTGATTGCTAAGGAATGGTCTAAGCCTGGTACTACTTTTGTTCCTTCTTCAAGGTTTAAAAAGTTGTATCCTTTGCCAGTGACTAAATTAGAGTTTTGGAAAAAAGTCCCTAAAGTTGATGGGGCTATTTCTACTCTTGCTAAACTTACTAATATTCCTATGGAAGATAGTACTTCTTTTAAGGATCCTTTAGATAGGAAAAATGAATCTTATCTAAGGAAAGTTTATTTGTATTCTGGCTATATTCTCAGACCTGCCATTTCTATGGCTGATGTTGCGGCTGCATCAACTTTTTGGTTGGATAGTTTAGCACAACGGGAAAAGACTCTGATTTGCATAGTATTGTTTGTTTGCTTCAACATGCTAATCATTTTATCTGTGATGCTATTTTTGATGATATCAAGATTGATGTTAAATCTATGTCTTTGGCTATTTTAGCTAGAAGAGCGTTATGGCTCAAATCATGGAATGCTGACATGGTATCTAAATCTAGGTTACTATCTCTATCATTCCAGGGTAATAATTTGTTTGGTTCCCAGTTAGATTCTATTATTTCCAATATTACTGGGGTGAAGGGAGTTTTTTGCCTTAAGATAAAAAGTCTAAGGGAAAATCTAAAGCTTCTAATCGGTTTCGTTCCTTTCGTCAGAGAACAAAAAAACACTCCTTCCCCTAAGGACTCTGGCTCCAATTGGAAGCCATCCTCGAGTTGGAATAAATCCAAGCCTTACAAAAAACCAAAGCCAGCCCCCAAGACTGCATGAAGGTACGGTGCTCAATCCAGTTCTACTGGTGGGGGGCAAATTGAAATTATTTCAAGATGTTTGGGCAGGTTCTGTTCAGAATCATTGGTTTCAGAATATTGTTCTCAGGGGTATCGCATAGGTTTCAGAATAAAACCTCCTGTGAGATTGTTTTCTCTCTCACATTCTAACAAATCCTGTGAAAGCTCAGGCCTTTCTGAAGTGTGTTTTAGATATAGACCTTTCAGGAGTAATTGTACCAGTTCCCTTTCTGGAACAGGGTCTGGGTTTTTATTTAAATCTATTCATTGTCCTGAAGAAGGAAAATTTCTGGATCTGAGGTTTTTGATTCAATTTGTAAGAGTCCCAACTTTCAAGATGGTGACTATAAGGACTATTCTGCCTTTTGTTCAGCAAGGTCATTACATGTCCTCAATAGACTTACAGGATGCGTATCTTCACATTCCGATTCATCCAGACCACTATCGGTTTCTGGGATTCTCTTTTCTAGAAAAGCATTACCAATTTGTTGCTCTTCCATTTGGCCTACCAACAGCTTCAAAAATCTTTTTGAAGGTTCTTGGTGCCCTTCTATCTGTAATCAGAGAGCAGGGTATTGGGGTTTTTCCTTATTTGGACAATATTTTGGTACTGGCTCAATCTTTTCATTTAGCCTAATCTCACATGAATCAACTTGTGTTGTTTCTTCAAAGACATGGTTGGAGGATCAATTTACCAAAAAGTTCCTTGAATCTTTAGACATAGGTCACCTTTTTAGTTTTCCAGATAGATTCAGTGTCCATGACTCTGTCTTTAGCAGACAAGAGATGAATGAATTTGGTTTCTGCCTGTCGAAACCTCCAGTCTTGATCATTCCCTTCAGTGGCAATGTGCATGGAAGTTTTAGGTTTCATGACTGCAGCATCGGACGCGATCCCCTTTGCTCGTTTTCATATGAGACCTCTGCAGCTTTGCATGCTGAATCAATGATGCAGGGATTATACTCGGATATCACAGTTGATATACTTAAATCCCAACATTCAATTCTCTCTCTGTCCTGGTGGTTGGACCATCATCGGATTATTCAAGGGGCTCTTTTGTTCATCCTTCCTGGACTGTGATTTCAACAGATGCACGTTTCACAGGTTGGGGAGCTGTCTAGGGATCTCTAAAAGCACAAAGAATCCTCAAGAGGCAAGGTTTCCAATAAATATTTTAGAACGTGCTATTCTCAGGGCTCTTCAGGCTTGGCCTCTATTAAAGAGAGAATCATTCATTCGTTTTCAGACAGACAATATCATAACTGTGGCATATGTCAATCATCAAGGGGGGACTTGCAGTCCTTTAGCGATGAAAGAAGTATCTTGGATACTTTCTTGGGTGGAATCCAACTCCTGTCTAATTTCTGCAATACATATCCCAGGTGTAGACAATTGGGAAGCAGATTATCTCAGTCATCAGTCTTTACATACAGGGGAGTGGTCTCTCCATCCAGATGTATTTGGTCAGATTGTACAGATGTGGGGTGTCCCCGAAATAGATCTGATGGCTTCCCATCTAAACAAGAAACTTCCCAGGTACCTTTCCAGGTCCAGGGATCCTCAGGCGGAGATGGTGGATGCGTTAGCAGTTCCTTGGTTTTACCAACCTGCTTACATTTTTCCTCTCCTTGTTCTTCTTCCAAGGGTGATCTCCAAGATCATATTGGAACAATTGCATGTGTTTCTGATAGCACCGGCATGGCCTCACAGGTTTTGGTATGCGGATCTTATCCGGATGTACAATTGCTAGCCTTGGCCACTTCCTTTAAGGCCAGACCTTCTGTGTCAAGGGCCATTTTTCCATCAGGATCTCAAATTGCTAAATTTGAAGGTATGGAAATGGAACGCTTAGTACTTAGTCATAGAGGTTTCTCTGACTCAGTGATTAATACTATGCTACAGCCTCGTAAGTCTGTTTCAAGGAAGATTTATTATCGGGTTTGGAAAACCTATATTTCATGGTGTTTTTCTCATACATTCTCTTGGTATTCTTTTAGGATTCCTAGAATTTTACAGTTTCTTCAGGATGGTTTGGATAAAGGTTTGTCTACAAGTACATTGAAGGCACAAATCTCTGCTCTTTCTGTTTTATTTCATAGAAAGATAGCTAAACTTCCTGGTATTCACTGTTTTGTTCAGGCTTTGGTTCATATCAAGCCTGTTGTTAAATCAATCTCTTCTCCTTGGAGTCTTCATTTGGTTTTGCAGGCTCCTCCTTTTGATGACTACTACTTTCTTGGAAAGTGTTGTTTCTTTTGGCTAAAGTGTTGTTCCTTCCTTGTGTCCTAATCCTAAGAATACTCTTGAAAGATCTTTACATTCTTTGGATGTTGTATGAGCTTTGAAATATTATGTTGAAGCTACTAAAAATTTCAGGAAGACTTCTAGTCTGTTTTTTCCTAGGAAAGGTCAGAAAGCCTCTGCCATTTGTTTGGCATCTTGGTTCAAGTTTTTGATTCACAAGGCTTATTTGGAGGTGGACAGTCTCCGCCTCAGAGAATTACAGCTCATTCTACTAGATCAGTCGCCACTTCTTGAGCTTTTAAGTATAGAGCTTCAGTTGATGAGATTTGTAAAGCAGCAACTTGGTCTTCTTTGCATACATTTACTAAATTTTACCATTTGCAACTTCTGAAGCAGTCTTTGGTAGAAAAGTTCTTCAGGCAGCTGTTACAGTTTGATTCTTCTGCTTATGATTTAAGTTTTTTTCGTGAAATTTATGAGAGACTTATTTTTTTGTGGATTTAATTTTTTTCAGCGGAAATAGCTGTTTTTATTTTATCCCACCCTTTCTATTGACTCTTCTGTGAACTTCCACATCTTGGTATTTCTATCCCATATGTCACTAGCTCATGGACTCTTGCCAATTACATGAAAGAAAACATAATTTACGTAAGAACTTAACTGATTAATTTCTTTCATATTGGCAAGAGTCCATGAGGCCCACCGTTTTTTGGTGGTTATGATTTTGTATAACAGCACATTTTTTTTCCAGTTTCTCTTTTTGTATGCTTTTTTACTCCTTATTTTTTCACCCCACTACTTGGCTATTCGGTAAACTGAATTGTGGGTGTGGTGAGGGGTGTATTTATAGGCATTTTGAGGTTTGGGAAACTTTGCCCCTCCTGGTAGGATTGTATATCCCATACGTCACTAGCTTATGGACTCTTGCCAATATGAAAGAAATTAATTTATCAGGTAAGTTCTTACATAAATTGTTATATATATATATATATATATATATATATATATATTTCTTTCTTTGTTTTTTTTTAAATAATAATAATGATTATCACAATATGAGAGGTGTGTTTTTCTACCGTAGAATTCCATGACAAAACCGTATGAAAGTTTTATACATTTTGTAAATAAATAGGTTTCAGAGACTATAAACCTTACATTAATACAAATGACCAGCACTGTTCAAATGATCCTCAAGAGCTTTATGAGTGAGCTAGACCAGTATTTGTTCCATCTCCCTCTCTGTTTTGAAAAATGAGCCCACACCTTACAGTTGGCAGTGGTCTGACGTTCCATCTATACTAATTCATTTTTCCCCCGAAATTGCTTCATGCATTAGATAGATGTGGTAGATGATCAGACATACAGTACAATATTACTTTTTTTGGTCACAATATCACAAGTCTCTCTAGGCTCAAACCAAATTACAAATATTACTTTTCGAGCTTGTCTTTTATATTTTAGTTAGCATCTCTAATTTTACATTTTTAATATTTTAAATTGGAAACTTTATTTCCATAAGGATTTTGTGTTGTTTTTTTACTTAGGATAATATATTCCTGATGTGTTAATTTGGTAAGAGTTATAAAATGTTTGTTTATCAACATATAGTGATTACATAGAGCCCCATTTTATCAAGGGGTTGTAGCGCCATCGGCTGTAGGTTCGCATAAGCGAACCTGTACCCGAGATTTAAGAAGCAGCTTTCATCAGACCGCTGCTTCTTAAAAACACTGCTCTACTTTTTACGTGGCGTACACCAATCCCCCTGGACTTTTCCGACAGGGGAGATTGACGGCCCTTGCTCACGCACGATTGGCTGCGCATGGCCAGGAGGCAGCATTGCACACTACATAGTGTGCAATGGCAAATGCCAGCAGAATATTGCTGCCTGCTAGACCCATAGACTGGTGGACAGGGCTGAAGATGTATGCCCCTGTCCATCTTACTTTCTTAAATCTGGCCTATAGTCTAGTGTTTCAGTAGTAGGGAATTCAAACTCAAAAGTGAAAGTAATGTGCCTTCTGCATTAGAAAAATAAAATTTCTCACATCTGTTTTACTTATATTATATATATATATATATGTGTGTGTGTGTGTGTATGTATATGTGTATGTATATATATATATATATATATATATATATATATACTGTATATATATATATATATATTTATTATAGCGCTTCTCTTTCTGTATTTATGTATGTAGATATATATAATGTGTCTGTGTCGATGTAACTTTTATAAATACACCTATCAATTAAGAATTATTCTGTTCCAGTCCAAGTAGTATACATTGATACAACTGCAATTTAATGTTGAACCTGAGCTGAACAGTGATTTGGAACCATCCCAGTTTTGTTTTGTGATTTTTGCCACTCTTCAGCGTATCGAAAAACATCAAATTTTAAAATGATGGGGAGGCGAAAAGTGAGATTAAAGTGCTCCACTATGTCCAAAAAATGTAGAGAGAAAAACTAATTGTGTAGCCCATTAATAAATCTTTTTTTCCCCCATAGAAGACCTCTGGATATATTGTTCTGAATCACTGAACTAACCCTAGATGAGCTTAATAGGACAGTCTACAATAAAAATGTTATTGTTTTAAAAGATAGATAATCCCTTTATTACCCATTCCCCAGTTTTGTACAGCGAACACTGTTATATTAATATACTTTTTACCTCTGTGATAACCTTGTATGTAAGCTTCTTCTGACAGCCCCCTGATCACATGACTGTGACGGTTTATTATCTGTTGACTTGCAGTTAGTACTGTGTTGTGCTAAATCTTAAATAACTCCACGGGTGTGAACACATTGTTATCTCTATCAGGGCTTCTTAAACTTTTTCCACTCTCGACCCTTTTTCGCACAATAATTTTTTTGTGTGACCCCCCCCGGGTATATAAATAGGTATACAAATCAAACATTTACTGATAATTAATCATACTCATACTCGCCCTTTCATGATCATACTCCCCCCTTCCATGTTCACTGTACATTTGTGTGTAATGCTATAGGATGTATATATATTTATATGCATGAGTGTGCACTAATACTAAATATATAAATCATACAGTACAAATGTACTGTACACACATATATCCATATATATAGCGTTATATATACATCCTATAGCGTTACACACACGTACTGTACACACAAGATGCTACTGTATGATCTATATATGTAGTATTGGTGCGCACTTATGTATATAAATATATACACATAATCCTATAGCGTTACACACAAATGTACCGTACACACAAGATGGTACTGTATGATTTATATATGTAGTATTGGTGCGCACTTATGTATATAAATATATACACATCATCCTTTAGCGTTACACACAAATGTACCGTACACACAAGATGGTACTGTATGATTTATATATGTAGTATTGGTGCTCACTTATGTATATAAATATATACACATCATCCTATAGCGTTACACACAAATGTACTGTACACACAAGATGGTACTGTATGATTTATACTTTCTCTGCACAGTGCGCTGGGAGGAAGTGACATATGATCACTTCCTGCCAGCGCGGCCACAGAGGAGGAAAGAGGGAGTGCTGGGAGGAAGCAGGCAGCCGGCCAACGCTTGGTGTGTGCCCTGTGCAATGGCACACCCGCAGGGCCGGATTTACATCTCAGGTGCCTGTAGGCACAAAAACCTGAAGCGCCCCCCCCACCCCCCCACCCCCCCTAGAAAAAAGTGGAAAAAATGAGGACTTTTTTTTATTATTATTTAGGACAACTAAAAATAAATATTAGATGTAAAATTACATTTTCCCTTTTATGGAGATACACAAATACACACACCAATTGCAATATTTGTTGTAATGGAAGCTACACCAAAAATCAATATTCACTTGACTCAAATGGCCATACAATTTCTATTATGTATAACAAAAACAAATCATGTTAAACTTTTAATGCAAAATATTCTAAAGAAAACCCTATTTAAAGGGACATCAAATGTGACAGTTTGCTGGGCATTTTATTATTGCACTAGTGCTTGCAGAGAAGTGTGTTAGCCTCTTGCAAAAGAGTTAAACACATAGTCAATGTCAGTTCTGAGACAGCAATACACATCTGTGCAGACCCAGATGGGCTCATAGGACATGTTTATTGACAAGCCATTAGTGTATTGCTTTTCTGGAGATGACTTTGACTATGTGCTTAACATTTTGTTGGAGTCAAACACAGTTTTGTGTAAACAATAGCAATATTAAAACTAGCAGCATGCAAGCTCATCACCATCAACAACCTGTGCAGCCAGTGGAAGAAAATATAAAATGTAGGGAAAAAAATCTTGTAAACTCTGATATTTTTGGTACAAACACACACAGATGTTACATTTATTTTGTTCTGAAATATAAATATCATATGATGTTGCTCTCAAAGGAAAACATGGAATGTTGTAGATTATATGTAATCCAGGGGTCAACAAATGTGTTTAAAATTAGAATTTAGAAATTCAATGGGAGGGGTTTAGTTTTAATCTTTGCCCCTCTCTCCTTCATGGCTCCCTCAACTGCTGTAACATATTCCCAATGAAACACTCGACTTTGTAGGCACCTGGCAGCACAATTCTTACTAAAATAAATGCCCTCATAAAAAAAAAAAAAAAAAAAAAAAAATTTTTTTTTTTTTTTTTTTTTTTTTTTTTTTATTATTGACAGGCAGGCGCCCCTCACTGCAAGGCGCCTGTAGGCACATGCCTACTGTGCCTAATGGGAAATCCGGCCCTGCACACCCGCCTCCCTGAATTGTTTGCGACCCCCACATTAGGGTTATGCAACCCACAGTTTAATAAGGTCTGATCTATATGGCCCACATGAACTAGCAGTCTCCTCTTGTGAAACACAAATACCAAAGTATGTGATAAGATGCTGTCTACAGAGCCTTTGAAACAGGTAGACATTTAGAGGTTTAAAGGTTATAAAGTATATTAATCTAACAATGTTGTTTGTGCAAAGCTGAGGAGTGGGTAGTAAAGGCATTATCTATCTTTTTAAACAATAACAATTTTAATGTAGACTGTCCCTTTAAAAGCTATTTGCTGTGGCTTAAAGGGAATCTGCCTAAAAGCAGACTGAAGTAAAAAGGTGAGCCGTGAACCTCATTTGCATGTCTTACCCAGAATCCTTTGCTGTATTGGAAACATTTTATCTAGAGGTTTTCAGTGGGAAAAGCAAGCCTTCTAACTTGTATAGATTTTTCAATGGGCTACACGAGTTAGTCTCTCTCTTTTCCCTTCCCATAAAGTTTGAGTGTTTGTAATTACGCTTTAAAAAAAAAACAAAAAAACATTGAGAAATCCACTTATCAATTAAGAATAATTTATTTCCAGTGCTTTAAATAAAGTTTGTGTGAGATATCAGTGTAGGATTTATAAACTGCCTTTATAGTTACTCAAAACTAAGTTGGATAATCAAAATACATTGTGTGTAAGTCAAGGAAAGTCAGTTTCCCAGAGCGGCAATCCGTCGCTGGCATGGACACGGCTGTTTAAATATTTTGCAATCAGAACACAAAAGAGGTAGTTGTCTTCTGATTTCTAAATTGCTTTTAGCCCTGCAATTTGGTGGCAGTAAAGATTAAAATGTCAGGCAGTGTTTTTAATTTCCTTGTTTGACCCCTTAATTGCTGCTATTGTGTACACAATCCCGTTTCGAGGAGCGATTTGAAGACAAGAGTACAAGCGCCTACTGTGTGGGACTTGATGAAATATCACATTTGGGACTTTAGTGTTTCTCTTATTCATTTGAAACATTTTTCTTTCTTTTGAGCTGTAATAAAAGGCTTTTGTGCTACTGATATAAGAACCTTTCCCTTATGTTTTATCGTCAGTTTGCTGTAAAGAATTGGAATTCAAAGCCCCGTTTTTGTAGCCTTTAAAAGATATTTTCATGTTGATTTTTTTTCATGTCTACTTAATGAGTGAAACTATATATTATACCTCTAGATCAGCAATTTAGATGCACAGTGAACGCAAAATTGAATTTCCCATAAAAGGTTTCATTATGCAAAGTGAAAAACAAATGCAGTGCACTTTCATTATTTATTTTGCCTGCTGTTTTATAATTTAAAGGGACAGTCAACACCAGAATTTTTTTTTTTTAAAAGATAGATAATTCCTTAATTACCCATTCCCCAGTTTTGCACAACCAACACAGTTATAATACACGTTTTACCTCTGTAGTTACCTTGTATCTAAGCCTCTGCAGACTGCCCCCTTATTTCAGTTCTTTTGACAGACTTGCATTTTAGCCAATCAGTGTTCACTCCTCTGTAAATTCATGTGCATTAGCTCAATGTTATCTATATGAAACACAGGAACTAACGCCCTCTAGTGGTGAAAAACTGTCAAAATGCATTTAGATCAGAGGCGGTCTTCAAGGTTTAAGAAATTAGCATAGGAACCACCTAGGTTTAGCTTTCAACTAAGAATATCAAAAGAACAAAGCGAAATTGGTGATGAAAGTAAATTGGAAAGATGTTTAAAATTACATGCCCTATTTACATCATGAAAGTTTTTTTTGGACTTGACTGTCCCTTTAAGTTGACAAAAAAGATTAATTAAATAAATAGACACTATAGTGGTTTGAATTTGATGATGGATAAGAAACAAAAAGACCCATATTAATTATTATTATTATTATTATTATTATTATGTAGCCTTATCCGTGTCGCAGACATTTTTTAATTCTTTTAAAGTCCTTGTGTTTAAAGGGACACTCAAATCAAAATAAACTTTTATGATTCAGAAAGAGCATGCAGTTTTAAGACACTTTAAAATTTACTTCCATTATCAAATTCTGCACAGGCTTTTTTTCCTGGGGAACAAGATCCTATTGAACATGTGCACAAGCTCACAGGGTAAACATATACTAGTTTGTAATTGGCTGATGTCTGTCACATGATACAGGGGGCCGGAAAATGGGAGAAAAAAAAATACTGCTTATTTGAAATTCAGAGTAACTGCTATTGCATTGTCTTTTTATTATGCACTTGGTAATTATGCAATTCTACTGTATTGAGTGGTCCTTTTAACACCCCTTTTGGAAGTTTATTCCATGAATCCAACACCCTTTCTGTATATAGGGTATTGGATTTGTGGTACACATCCTCAAATCTGGAAATTCCAAAATCCAAACTTTTAAATAAATATTTTTTTAAAAATAAAATGATTGAAAATATTTTTTTTTCTTGCAAGTCACAATTTTCTCTGCTTGTGCCTTTTTGTTTTTGTGTTCTAAAATGCAAGTAATAGTGTATTTTTTTATCTTTATGAGGTTACTGTGTGTACAAAAATATAAAAAATTGTACAAAACTACCTGTATAAGCTGTATTATATGTAAATATTGCCTAAATGACAACATATATTGTTATTTACACTTGGTTCCATCTCCTCTCCAAACTGTCCCCTTTTAAAGATGGAAATATTTAAAAATCCAAAATATTACCATATTCAAATCTTTTCTGGTCCCAAGCAGTTTGGTTCACTTTTTAGACTTTTTATATCATTTAAATGTAATACAGGTAGGAAGACCTTTATCCAAACAGTACGAAATATACTTAAAGGGACACTGAACCCAAATGTTTTCTTTCATGACTCAGACAAAGCATCCAATTTTAAGCAATTTTCTAATTTACTCCTATTATCAATTTTTCTTCGTTCTCTTGCTATCTTTATTTGAAAAAGAAGACATCTAAGCTTTTTTTTGGTTCAGAACTCTGACCAGTACTCTTCTTATTGGTGGATAAATGTATCCACCAATCAGCAAGAACAACCCAGGTTGTTCACCAAAAATGGGCCGGCATCTAAACTTACATTCTTGTATTTAAAATAAAGATACTAAGAGAATGAAGAAAATTTGATAATAGGAGTAAATTAGAAAGTTGCTTAAAATGTAATACTCTATCTGAATCACGAAAGAAAAAATTTGGGTTCAGTGTCCCTTTAAAACTGTGCACCAGGGCAGGGATATAAGGTGGTGTTAAAAAAGAGAGTATACAACAAAAAAATTCTCTTTCGCACAAAGCACAGGACAGTGCAAACCTGAGTATTCTCCATTATTGAACACTTTTCTTAGAACTATAGTAGTAATATATATAGTAGTAATATAATATTAAATAGATTTCTTAATATAATATTAAATAGATTTCTTATTCATTTCATTTTACTGATTTAAAGTTTCTCGATCCATTCTAAATTTTAGCTCAGCTCCACTTTTAGGAGCGCACACATTATATTTTTATGTTTTGTGCCATTATCTGACTAGGAGGAGGTCAATTCTATGTTCTTGGTTCAAGAGGTTTTGAGTCACATATTTACATATTTATATTTTGTTTAGCACAAGGTCTAAGAAATTAGCATATGAACCTCCTAGGTTTAGCTTTCAACTAAGAATACCAAGAGAACAAAGCAAAATTGGTGATAAAAGTCAATTGGAGAGTATGTTTAAAATGACATGCCCTATTTGAAACATGAAAGGTTTTTTTGGATTTGACTGTCCTTTTAAGCTAATGAAACATAATAAAACACATGTAACAAATTTATTTAAAAAATTTAAACATTAAAATGTCTGTGGTAGCCGTTCTCCACAAAAGTACTAGAGTTCTGGGGGTGGCTATAGGTACGGGTGGTAGGTAGGGGTCCAGTAACATACAAATTCATCTTTTCACCTCTAGTTACCAGTAACACATGAAGACAGTAGTGTTTTGACCCCATAGCTGCCAGTATCACACAGAATAAAGCATGCACAGAGTAACTCCTTTCTGGGCCATATTTCTAATTCATAGAAGCCTTGGAAACCTTCTAAAAGTAATTGACACTCAGAGGAATTTAAAAAAAATTGACTTAAGAGTTTATTATTTTTGTGCAAATTTTATTGAACTGTCCAGTTGAATACAGGACACCTTGTAATCTTCTAACTGTATAACAAGCCTACCACTTACGGGTCTTCTCATGTGGCAAACCAATGTGCACAGTAGACATCTCTAAAATGAATCAGAATAACAGAGTTCCCCCCAATAGGTGGGGGAGCTGCTGCTAACCATAAGGAGCCATTTTATGTCAGTGCCGGGCTGCATTATCAGGGACACCTGAAGAATAAAAAACTGCAATAATCTCATTTGTTCTACTTTATTATCATTCAGCACTATAGTAAAATAACTGTTTGAAACATCTGTGCTTTTCAGTAGCATGTTGCAGTGTAGCAGTGGCGTCACTAGGGGGGGGCGGGGGGGGCGGGCCGCACCCGGGTGACACCCACCAGGGGGTGACACCAAAAAAAAAAAAATTTTTTTTTTTTTTTTTTTTTTTTTTTTAAATTTTATTGAAATTCAAAGAAATACAAAGTTGAGATGCATAGATTTTTTTTTTATTAGAGGGGCTGGCATTTGTGAACATTGGTGGGACTGGGGAAGATGTAGACACACAATTTTTTTGCCCCTTGAGCCAGTGCTGCAATTTCAACAAATAGTTTTCCCGGCTGCTCCTAGCCTAAACCTGCCTGCCTATCTGTGCTCACTGCTCAGTGACATGTGGAGCAGTGGAGTCACTCACTGCTGTGCTGTCTCTCTAAATGGGAACTGGCAAATCATGAGGGGATGCCTGGCACCTGACCGCATGACTGTTTGACACTGTCTTTAAAGTGAAGCAGCCACATATGATGCCCACCAGACCATTACGGTTACGGTACACTAAGTGCACACTGAACAGGTAGGAGGGCGGGCGGGGGTCTGGGGGTGGGCAGAGTGCAGAGCTGATTGGCCATAAGAAGCGGTAGGCACGCGGCCCGGGGCTGTGCACTGACAGACTTGGAACAGAGTCAGAGAGCAGAATTTTCATAGTTTGCGCGCCTAAACCTTTTCTTCAGTGATTTATTTTAGAGTGCTCTGTTTATCTTTAATTTGATGCTCTGCTGAGCCAGGGAGCAGCTCTAGGCATGAGCTTTATAATTAATGCAGTGCAGTTTACATATTTTGTATGTGTGTGTCTGAGTTTTTGTGTGTGTGTGTGTCTCAGTGTTTTTGTGTGTGTGTGTTTTTGTGTGTGTGTGTGTGTCTGAGTGTGTTTCCGAGTGTTTGTGTGTGCATCTGAGTATGTTTTAAGTGTGTCTGAGTGTTTGTATGTGTGTTTGCCTGTGTTTGTGTGTGTGTCTGCTTTCTGGGGGGGGGGGTGACACCATAACTTACCGCACCGGGTGACACCAACCCTAGTGACGCCACTGCAGTGTAGTGACACGACATAAAACAACATATCTGTATATAATTCTGTTAACTAGGTCTGATTTCTTGCCAAGTAATGCAATTGCATAATAAAACACTAAGACACCAGATAGATTTTTTTAGTCTTTCTATATATATATTGTGTAAAAGGCTATCTTATCCACACACAGTTTTATTGCTGCTAATTTTCTGATCAGCTGTTTGCTGCTGTATTTCCCAGTGCCGTTCGTTTTATAACAATTTAAATGGTAGTACTGGGGCTCCCTCATGAGTAACAACTGCTTCTCTGTCGTTCCTTGCTTGTTTTCTTGCTATGTTTGCACATTACATTGTGATTTGTGCTGCTATCATCTAAAATGGAGAATTGGGGCAGATGGCTCTTAAAAATGATATCAATCTTATCACTCATTGCAGCTAACCAATTATCTTCTTGTTAATTGCAGAGAAATGTGTTAATATTTAGCTCACCATTCACTACAATGATATAATGTTGGTGGTATTATATTAAAAGGACAGTGTACTGCAGAATTTTAATTGTTTAAAAAGCTAGATAATCCCTTTATTACCCATTCCCCATTTTTGCACAGCCAACACTGGTATATTAATACACTTTTTACCTCAGTGATTACCTTCTATCTAAGTCTCTGCAGACTGCCCCTGTTCTATCGAGAACTCCAATTCATCAAAAACTCCAATCTGACATCACTTCCGGTGGTTCGAGTCTCAGTGAGTGACAAGATTCACAACCAATCAGATGGGCACTGTATCTTCACGATCTATTTTGCCTCCGCCTGGGGGGTTCAAGGGGGGGGGGGGGGTGAAGCCTAATTCTCCAAGGTTTACTTGGGGTCTATGCCAGATGATCAGCGGTGTGCCCCCCAAGACAGACAAAACAGTTAGTGAAAATAGAAGATTGGAGTTTTGCAGGAATTGGAGTTATCGACAGAACACCAGAATTTCAGTTCTTTTGACTGACTTGCATTTTAGCCACTCAATGCTGACTCCTAAATAACTCCACAGGAATGTGTGCAATGTTATCTAATATGGCATGCATGAACCAGCACTGTCTAGTTGTGATAAACTGTCAAAATGCACTGAAAAAAGAGGTGGCCTTCAAGGGCTTAGACATTAGCATATGAGCCTACATAGGTTTAGCTTTCAACTATGAATACCAAGGGAACAAAGCAAATTTGACTATAAAAGGTAATTGGGAAAATTGTTTAAAATTGCCCTTTCTGAATCATGAAAGTTTAATTTTGACTAGACGGTCCCTTTAAAGGGGACAGTACACACCTTTCAATAATTTTTTTTGTTTACAGTCTTTCAAATGATTAACAGATCACCTGAATCTGAACTATGTTAGAACAGATTAATACTTTGTTTGCTGCAACCATTTTTCAATGGTCAAACTCTTCCCACTGCTTTCCTTATTTGTAGGAGCCAATTCAGACATGAGTCTGAAGAAGACGGGGCTTGCTACTGTAATTGTGTATCAATTGTTTGGTACCAGCAGAAAAGATAAGAAACAGCAATTTAGGGACAGATAAGTGAAAGGGTTAGACTTGTGATGCCTGATATGGGCTCTTTCATATTTCAGGACTGGAAAATCCACAGTTTTCAGACTTAACCCCTTCATGCCATTAGGACGTTCCTTGCTGTCCTCACAGCACAGGGCGTTAATGCCATTAGGATGGCATAAAATGTCCTACCATATACAGCGGTCTACAGCTTCCCCCTTTGGCGTAGGCATGAATCGGTCTGGGGGGCGTGACTAGCAGCTTAGGCAATCCCCCATGATCTGATTCCGGCCTTGAAATCACGTGATTTCATAGACGATCGCATGATTTAATTTTTACTAATAGTGTTTTCATTGGAATGTTGTTCTGATGTGAACACTAATCTACTGGCACAAAGGGGTTAAATTACAGAAAAAGGGGCAAAATAAATAAGTATTACTGCACATTTGTTTTAACTATGCATAAGTAAACATTTTTTTATGTTACAATCTCATAATGTTTTCTGTCCCTTTAATACTAACCTAACCTAGCACATTACTGTGAAGGTTTTTTTTATAAACAGGTAAAAGTTCTATTCAAATGCCTGTACATTCCATTAGAGGTGACAGATAAACCTTCCCAAATAATATACTACAAGTAAAGGATATTGGAAGCAAGTAAAAGTTTGTTATATCTCATAGTTTTGGCTGGCATTCACTTTAAAGGGATAGCAAAGTCAAAAATAAACTTGCATGATTCAGATAGAACATGTCCTTGTAAGACACTTTTAAATTCATTTCTATTTTCAAATGTGCTTCGTTCTCTTGGTATTCCTTGTTGAAGAAGAAGACGCAAATATCCTATGGCTAACTAGATGTTTTCAGCTAATTGCCGGTAGTGCAATGTTGTTCCTTCAGCAAAGGATAACAAGAGAATGAAGCAAATTTGATAATAGAAATAAATTGGAAATTGTTTCAAAATTATATGTTCTATCCAAATCATGAAAGAAAATGTTGGGGTTATGAAAGAAAATGTTCGGTTTTCCTGACCCTAATATGGATTTACTTTGCACACTTTTGCTGATATCTAGTTATAATTAATCATTTTTTTCTGCAGTCTTGCTTTAAATTAAAGGGACATAAACTGTGTAAGGAAGTGTTTGGTTCTATGTGATATGTCAACTCCTTTGTTTATTATATATTGATCTGTTGAATGTTCGTCACATTGTTTGAGCATTGTGAGACGTATTTCTGTTTAACGTTAAAACGATATACATTTCAAACATTTTCTAACCGTTTTACGCACTACATCATTTTCGAGTTATGCTTTTTAAAAAACGTTTAAGCAGTACAAAGGTGCTTAAAGGTTTGAAAAGTGCAAAAAAGGTGCATGAGTTTATAACCGAAACATAAATGCTATCAAATGTTATGTTTTGGTTGTGTTTTTTACATAAAGTTTTTTTTACTTTATTTAAATATATGTATAGCACAAATTAGCAATAGAGGTCAGTAACATTTTTAAAAATGTTTTTAAAAAATAGTTTTGTTAGCACAATTTCCAGGGTTTTGCTATTTCTGTTTGTCAGTAATTCATTTGTCAAAAAGCCAGAATGTTTATTTAAACTTTCTGCAGCCAGTTAGAATCCAGTTGCAAATGTACTTATACGCTGATATAAACAATTATTATGTATCATGGTCATGCAACTGAAACATACACTGCAAGTACAACCTCTCTTGGGGGAGTTTAAAGTGCAGACGTTTCAGAGGTAAATTACAGATAAAATAAATAATGAATGTTTGTTTATTCCTTTGTTCTTTTACTGTCCTTTTTTATTTGTTTAATTTTTTTCTCCTTTTTTGTTTTTCCGTTATCAAATTTAAATGATCTAGTTCTAAAAAAAAGAAAAAGAGAAATATTCTGGCACATCATGACATATATTTTATGTAAAAGGGAATGGTAATAGTATTACTATATTTATTTAAGCATTTAATTTATTTGGTACAAGAATAGCCCTGCAAAATAATTCATAATATCTTACTTGCATCACATTACTCATCATTTCTTTTATATGATGGTGAGAGTTCACAAGTATTGACTTGTGGGATTGAATTTCCTCCACTAGGAGGAGGCAAAGAACCCAAAACAGCAAGAGCTTTTAAGCCCTCCCACCTCCCTGTACGACTCAGTTTTGTTCTTTGCCTTCTAGGAGGAAGGTCAAGATTATAGGTGTTTTATTTGTATAGAGGTTTTCAGACCTATGTAAGACCCATTACCCCTATGTTATGCAGTTTTTAAGATTCCGGGCATACAGGAGTACTCTATAATAAGCACAGCATTTCCTTATTGTCGCTTAGCCTCCATCAGTTCTCCTATTCTATATCATCTGCTGTTACTTTAACAGCACTGGGTGGGCTCTCTACTGGATACACATTTTACTGGGCTGGTGAGATCAGTGGAGTGGGCGCTACTATCAGATAAGTGAATGGCACTCACATACTCCACAGGCTGTTTGTAGATACATTAAGGTGTATCTACAAATGTGTATTTTCTGTTCCTCACAAGTAGTGAGGTGTTAAAGGGACATTTGACTGCAAAATATTTCCCTCTTTACTCTATTCTCAATGATCCTTCTTACCTGCTAAACCCTTGGTGATTGATGGCTTGACACATTTGTCCCTTGTTATTGGCTCACCAGCTAGCTCACAGTAGTGTATTGCTGCTCTAGAACTGACTTTAACTATGTGTGTAATCCATTTGAAATGAGTTAAACAAAGATTTATATGCAAGCAATAGTGCAATCATAAAATGCTGTAACATATCAGTGCATTTTGATTTTACACTTTAATATCCCTGGAAAAAAAAATAATACACATAACATCACCTCATCCCATTTGTTGCAAGTCCAACTAATAAACAACTTATTTGTTCCTGCATCCTTTTAATGTATAGTGTGTAATTCTCATGTCTTAAAATTTCATGAAACATGTTATCTTATATTTGCAATGCATGATAAATATATTATTCTTCTTTGTATACTTAATTTACTATTAAAGAATAAATGTATATTTCAAGCAGAGCAAAACATTACTGTCAATAAAAAAATTGTAAAATATTAAGAACAGTGCTGTACAGAATATAAAATCAGGACCCTGTAAATCACACTACATCCCTGATTTTAAATAGACAAAATTCAATATTATTTTATTATTCTATGAATATAGGATACTTTTTCATAGAAGTTATGAATATATTGCCCTCTAGTGGTAGTTTGAATTTGGCACAATGATAAAGAGCATAATTGACCTTGTAAAGTTGTTTTTATTTATTGCAGTAAATCATCTTTTGACCAGAGAGGCTGTTTCATGAAAATCATTATTTTCAGCCCATGTACTTTAAAATGTCAGTTTATAAAAAAAAATAGAATAAAAAGATAAAGCCACATATGCTTTTAGATGGTGGGTTACAAATAAAGATAATAAAACAATAATACTTCTAAATAAATTAAAAAGAGACAAAATACCATGTACATGTGTACATTAGTTTTGGCAACTTTATTTTTTACTGATCAGGACAAATTTATGTCAATGTTTTTAACATTTTAGAATAGAGCTGTCTAACATTTCAAATGATTTCCCACAACAGATTTTAAAAAAAATGTATTTGCATTAAAGGAACAGTCTAGTCAAAATTAAACTTTCATGATTCAGATAGGTCATGCAGTTTTAAACAACTTTCCAATTTACTTTTAATATTAAATTTGCCTTTTTCTCTTGGTATTCTTAGTTGAAAGCTAAACCTAGGTAGGCTCATATGCTAGTTTGTAAGCCCTTCAAGGCTGCCTCTTATCTGAATCCATTTGACAGTTTTTCACAGCTAGAGGGCATGAGTTAATGTGTGCTATATAGATAACATTGTGCTTATGCACGTGGCGTTATTTAAGAGTTAGCACTAAATGCCTGAAATGCAAGTCAATATATAATAAGGTCATGTGATCAGGGGTCTGTCAGAAGATGCTTAGATACAAGGTAATCGCAGAAGTAAAAAGTATATTAATATAACAGTGTTGGTTATGCAAAACTGGGGAATGGGTAATAAAGGGATTATCTACGTTTTTAAACAATAACAATTCTGGAGTACACTGCCCCTTTAAGCATACCCAAAATATGAAGTACTTTACCAATACAAGCACCAACGCCCATCTACTGGCATAGAAATCAACATACAAAGAGGACCGAAATTAACCACTTAAAGGGCCAGTCTACAATATAATTTTTATTGTTTTAAAAGATAGATAATCCCTTTATTACCCATTCCCCAGTTTTGCACAACCAACACAGTTATAATAAAGGGACACTGAACCCAAATTGTTGCTTTCGTGATTCAGATAGAGTATGCAATTTTAAGCAACTTTCTAATTTACTCCTATTATCAATATTTCTTCGCGCTCTTGTTATCTTTATTTAAAAAAAGAAGGCATCTAAGCTTTTTTATTAGTTCAGATTTCTGGACAGCACTTTGTTTTTATTGGTGGATGAATTTATCCACCAATCTGCAAGAACAACCCAGGTTGTTCACCAAAAATAGGCCGGCATCTAAACCTACATTCTTGCATTTCAAATAAAGATGCCAAGAGATTGAAGACAATTTGATAATAGGAGTAAATTAGAAAGTTGCTTAAAATTTCATGCTCTATCTGAATCATGAAAGAAAAATATTTGGGTTCAGTGTCCCTTTAATATAAAGTTTGTGCAGCGCTCTTCAAAGCTATTCTCTTATGTTAAAGGACAATTAAAGGGACAGTCTACAATATAATTGTTATTGTTTTAAAAGATACATAATTCCTTTATTATAACCAACACAGTTATATAAATACACTTTTTACCTCTGATTACCTTGTATCTAAGCATCTTCTGACAGCCCCCTGATCACATGACTGTGACTATTTAAAATCTATTGAGTTGCATTTAGTACTGTGTTGTGCTTCCCGGGCGTGAACACAATGTTATCTATATGGCCCACATGAAGTGTCAGTCTCCTGTTGTGAAAAGTAAATAAAGCATGTGATTAAGAGATTGTCAATAACGCCTTTAAAACAGGCAGACATAGAGAGGTTTAGATGTTATACAGTAAATTAATCTAACAATGTTGGTTGTGCAAAGCTGGGGAATGGGAAGTAAATGAGTTATCTATCTTTTTAAACCCTAACAATTCTGGTGTAGACTGTTCCCTTTATAAGTAGATATGTGCTTTGTGTGTTACAAAGTGGAAAAAGCAGCATGAATGAGGAAGTAAGCAACAAGATTTAAAGCAATGGTGGGCTGCTTTGTGGCTTCCATACTAGTGGGTGCTTAACTTGGGGCGGAATCTCTAAAGTTCTCTGATCTGATGAAATGCTCTAAGCCTTTCCAGTACTGAAGGGTCCCTCAAAGGATTTTAGAAAAGTACATTTTTGTTTCAGAGCTGTTTAATGGACACTAAGGTCTTGATTTATCACGCTGTGGTGGACAGATGTGGAAATATTCGCCCCAGTTAGCCCAGCTTCTCCACTGGCGGGCATCGACCAGTGTTTCCTCTAAGGCCAGTTTTGTGTGCAGCTCAGCAGTGAAACAGTTAATTAGAGCAATTAGCCAACACTACACAATGCAGACTGTAAGGTGTGGTTCCCTTATTAACTGTTTCAATGCTGGGCCACAAACAAAACTAGCCTTAGAGGGAACACTGACATCAACCCCCGGCCTACATTTAACATTGCACACAAGCACTCCTATGCACTTGTGTGCAACCCCACCCCCTTCCTGAGCACAGCCAATCAATCGCAAACAGGAGGCGGCTGTCAATCTCCCCAGTTGGAAGAGACTGGGGAGATTGAAATTCTCCACCTAAGAGGGCAGGGAAGCAGCGGTCTGATGAACGTTGCTTGATAAAGCTTGTGTGAACCTGCAGTGAAAAGGGAGAGAAGGACTTGATAAATTGAGCCCTAAGTACATTTTGTGGATCTTCCTCTAATCTGCTGCCATTATGGACTGATAACAAAGTCGATCTGTCCAGATTGAAAATGAAAAGTCCACTTTTTAACTATTAAAACCCACCACAAGGGGCAGCAAGGAGCTCTAAGGATAAATGAGGTGTGCCATATGTCGGGGTTATGGAAGCTAGGTTACACTACAGGCATCTGAAGGAGAGTTACTTCACATGTGCAAACACCTCAGCACTGGAATGTAGTGAATGATTTCAATATGGCGGCCCTCATGACTAGAGGAAGGCAGGGAACAACCTCAATACTATTGCTATAAAATTTATTTAGTGTGTAAGGTGTTTTTTTGCCAAGCGGGATTTTGCTTGTGAATGTGACACACAATACAATATAATGGTCTGTAAATGGGGGGATTAAATTTTCAGGTACTTTGGGTTCCCTGACTTAAAGGGATAGTCTGCACCAGTATTTGTATTATTTTAAAAGATACGCAATCCCTTTATTACCCATTCCTTAGTTTTGCATAACCAACATTTATTAATACACTTTTTACCTCTGTGATTACCTTGTATCTAAGCCTCTGCAAACTGCCCCTTAGTTCAGTTCTTTTGACAGACTTGCATTTTAGCCAATCAGTGCTGGCTTCTAGGAACTCCACGAGCACAATGTTATCTATATGACACACATGAAATGACACCACCTAGTGGTGAAAAACTGTCAAAATGCATTTAGATTAGAGGCGGTCTTCAAGGTCTAAGAAATTAGCATATGAACCTCCTAGGTTTAGCATGCCCTATCTGAACCATGAAAGTTTGTTTTTGACTAGACTGTCCCTTTAACATTTTCTACTTCTGAAATAAGGTACAACGTTCTAATGAGAGAGGTTCTTTTGGGTGACGATTAGCCCTTTTTTCAGTCAAAACCTTTTGAGGTAAAGAACAAACTCTCTGTGACTATTTGTTATAGGGGAAAAATATATTGTGTTGAAAGTACAGTGTACACCAATTTTCATATAACTGCATGTAATACACTACTATATAAAGAGGAATATACATAGAACCTTTAAAAAAAGTGACGTAGATGTTCTCAGTTTAGCACTGTTGATGGGGTTAGGCTGGGACACCCCCTTACCTGCATATGACAAGACCAATTACATAACAATAGCAGCACAAATCTTTAGACCTGAGTCTACATCTGATACTTTAGGGCTTGGTTAGGAGTCTGAAAATGAGCAGAATGTTATTAAAACATAAGCAACACTATACATTGTTACCAAAACACTCCCAGATGTGCTATATAAATGGATCATCTACAAAACATTTATGCAAAGAAAAATCTAGTGTACAATATCCATTTTAGTGTCAATATGTAGCGCTCATGCGTTTGTGCCTTTTGTACAGCAAAGCATTTGGCACATAAAGAATTGTAAAACTATTATTTTTTTCTAGTAAATGCCCAAAATGTTCTGCTAGTTCACAAAACATATTTAAATATAATTCTATTCTCCATACAGGCTGTGTAGGAAAGGTTCAATATGTTCTCAAACTATTCACTATCCTGGTTTCAGCTGTCTTTTAATAGATGCTCAGAATCTAAACCTACTCTTCCCTCCTTCCAAAAAAAAAAAGAAAAAGCTTTTGTTGTTAAACAAAGAGCTTTTGAGTTATGTGATGCAGTCATTTTTCTAGTGGTTCTTGCATACAAAGTATTCAATTACTGAAATAAAATAAGTTTCATGTGCCTTTATACATATTTTGTAACTGACTTGCATTCTCCTGATTCACAATAGTCTGTCTTGTAAAGTCAGCCAGCTGATTTAGTGATAATCTTGTTTGATATTGTTGTCAGGGGTGTAATTAGACCTCACTTGGCCCCAGGGCAAAAGATGTGACAGCCCCCTATTTAAACAGTGTCCCTTTTGGTTTAGCACTGCTTCTTGTGTGACTGTCATTCATCCACCCATCTTGGTTGGTCTTCACCAGAGGATATACACTTGTGCAGGCTTCCTGTAAGAATATGGTGGCAAGTTTTTTTCTGTACAGGAGCACTGTGGCGGCCATCTTAGAAATCATGCCACCATATTTTAAAGGTAAATCCACCTGCACTTTCTTTTAAAGGGACACTGAACCCAATTTTTTTTCTTTCACGATTCAAATAGAGCATGCACATTTAAGCAACTTTCTAATTTACTCCTATTATCAATTTTTCTTCGTTCTCTTGCTTTCTTTATTTGAAAAAGGCATCTAAGCTATTTTTTTGGTTTTAGGACCATGGAAAGCACTTGTTTATTGGTGGGTGAATTTATCCACCAATCGGCAAGAACACAACAGTGTGTTCACCAAAAATGGGCATGATGAAAATTTGATAATAGGAGTAAATTAGAAAGTTGCTTAAAATTGCATGCTCTATCTGAATCACGAAAGACAAAATTTGGGTTCAGTGTCCCTTTAACTATGAGTTCTGTTCTGAGAGGCCCAACATGATGCTGTTAGAGGCTAAGCTCCACCAGGCCTGTCTGTAGCAACACCACTACTGATTGCAGTGTCACATGAGCCCCCTAGAGGTGCAGGGACAGTCTTAAAGGGACACTGAACCCAAATTGATTATTTTGTGATTCAGATAGAGCATACAATTTTAAGCAAATTTCTAATTTATTCCTATTATAATTTTTTCCTCGTTCTTTTGCTATCTTTATTTGAAAAAGAAGGCATCTAAGCTATTTTTGGTTCAGTACCCTGGACAGCACTTGTTTATTGGTTGGTTAAACTAATCCACCAATCAGCAAGAACAACCCAGGTTGTTCACAAAAATGGACCAGCATCTAAACTTACATTTTTGCTTTTTAAATAAAGATACCAAGAGAATGAAGAAAATTTGATAATAGGAGTAAATTGGAAAGTTTCTTAAAATTGCATGCTCTATCTGAATCACAAAAGAAAAAATGTGGGTTCAGTGTCCCTTTAATTGAGACCTGTAAGACTCCTGTAGTTTATCCCCTGATGGTTAAATCATTAAAGCATGTAGTCTTAGCAATACTGACCCTGCAAGTATGTGTGTTTAACCCCACAAAGGGGTTTAACATAGTTAGTTGTGCTTGGGAGCCACAGATAACTGCTGGTCCTGTGCAGGCATGGCTGGTGATTGGTTGAGTCATGCAACTGTTGCTGCTGAGTGGCTCATAGGCTTTGTCTGCATGAGACCAGCAGTTCTCTGCAGCTCCAGAGCGAAGCACTAAAATGACAAGCTCTAATGAACCATTTGATTTCATTTTTGTACTGCAAAAAAGTTTTGCCTCATCAAAATAACTTTTGAAATCACTTCTAACAGGAGTTTGACTTCAATAGTTGTAAACAAATCATTTTGAAAGCCAAAGCAATTGTTATGTGAACACCCAGTGTTGTGTTTTCAAAAATATTAACCGTTTATATTTATGACCTTTAACTATAAAGGTAAATTAAGTATTTGGATTGTGCAGACTATGATACATTGTGTTTAGTTACATAATTCATCTTCATGATAAAGTTGCAAAACATTGTATGCTAATCAGTCTGCCATTTAAATTTACACAGGCAGAAATAGTCAGATTGGTGGCAGACGTGGTACCAGATGGGTTTAAAATCGGCATTAAACATGCACCCACACATTCTTCTTTGACAATTTTGCTGCCAAAACAATTGGCAGACACATATATGGCAGATGTAAGGCAACTGGAAGTCATGCCAATTTTAACTTGTTTAAATACATTTTTTTTTAAAAAGTCCTTTAAATAAAATGTGAAAAGCAAATTTTAAACAATGGGAATAATATATATATATATTGCAAAAATGTCACAATTTTGAGCAAAAGTTTTTTTACGCTGAAAAAAAACTCACATTTTTTGTTGGCATAAGTTTATAGGCATGAAAGAGTTAATGCCTTAATTTAAATTGAAGGTTAAATTGCTGCCAGCTTACAATCTCTGGCCTTATTGGTTAACATTGTGTTTGAAATATGTGTTCTTTCTAATTATCATTTATGCCAAGGGTAAAATACTATACAAGTCTACTTTTTCCATTTCATTGGCAGATGTGGCTTCAGTTTAAAAAAACAATTAACTGAACAATACATCATTATTAACATTGTTGAGAAAACAAAATGCAATTTGCAGTTGCAAATGATTTGCATGCATGTGGCATGAGAATGATATTGGAACACACAATATTAGATGCAACAGAATAATATGTCAATTCTCTTGAGAGAAAATATGACTGTATTTAATGTTACAATTATGTTTGCATTAAAGGGACACTCAGGTTTTATTAAATTTTCATGATTCAGATACAGCATGTCATTTTAAACAACTTTCCAATTTACTTCCATTAAAAAAAATGTGCACAGTCTTTTATATTTACACTTTTTTGAGTCACCAGATCCTACTGAGCATGTGCAAGAATTCACAGACTATATGTATATGCATTTGTGATTGGCTGATTGCTATCACATGGTACAGGGGGAGTGGAAATATACATAACTTTGAAATGTGTTATAAAAGAATCCACTACTCATTTGAAATTCAGAGTAAATGCTATTGTATTGTCTTGTTATCTTGCATTTGTTGATTATGCAAATCTGCTGTGTTTACTGGTCCTTTAAAGGGATATAAAACCAAAAAAAATTCTTTCATGATTCAGATAGAGCAGGCAATTTTAAGCATCTTTTTAATTTACTCCTATTAGCAATTTTTCTTCATTCTATTGGTATCTTTATTTGAAAAAGGTTAAATGTTGGCTTAGGAACCAGCCCATTTTTTGTTCAGTCAGCACCTTGGTAGCGCTTGCTGATTGGTGGGCCAGCTCCTATGCTTAAATTCTTGCTTTTTCAAATAAAGATACCAAGAGAACTAAATAAAATTGATAATAGGAGTACATTAGAAAGTTTCTTAAAATTGCATGCTCTATCTGAATCATGAAAGTTGAATTTTGACTAGACTATCCCTTTTTAATACAATTTTTGAGATGCACTCGTAAATCAAAACATGACCGTGTGCATTAATTCGATGTATTAAAATCTATCTATCATCTGCATATCATATATTAAAAAATAATTATGAAGAATATATACATGTAAAATATAGCTTGACTTCAACATTTTCTTAGCTCACTTTAAAATATATGAAGGTTTTAAAATGAGTTAACATTTAAATAATTGTTTGGCCATATCAACTATTAAAGGGACGGCTATAGTTAAACTTTCATGATTCAGGCAAAGCTTGCTATTTTAAATTACTTTGTTAAATAAAAAGCATACCTAAGTAGAATCAGGATCAGTAATGCACTACTTGGAGCTATCTGCTATGTTTGTTATTGGTTCACCAGATGTGTTCAGCTAGCTCACAGTAGTACACTGCTGCTATTTCAACAAAGGATATAAAGAAAATGAAGCAAATTTGATAATAGAAATACATTGAAAAGTTTAAAATTGTATGTTCTAATTGAATCATGGAAGAAAATGTGTTTCACGTCATATCTTATGTAATGTATGTATGATGTGATGTCTTATGTAATATATGTATGGTGCCATGTCTTATGTAATGTATGTATGATGTCATTTCCTATGTAATGTATGTATGATGTCATTGTTGTAGACATGGGCAATTTTATAACTGATATCATTTATGATGCTTTTGAATGTCATTATATGATGTCATTTGTGGTGTCATCATAGATATAGCACACAAAATATTTTGAGTGGTGTGTGAGATTTTGCTTGGAATTGTAGGTAATTTTAAGAGACTTTTCCATTTACTTTACTTGCTTTGTTGAAAAACATACCCCTAGATGGTTAAGGAGTATCAATGCTCTACTGAGAGCTAGCTGCTTATTGATGGATGCACATATATACCTCTAGCCATTGGCTCAGCTGATATGTTAAGGTAGCTCCTTGTAAGTGCGTTGTTGCTCATTCAACAAAGGATACAAAGAGAATGAAGCAAACTTGGTAAATTCAAAATTTGTTTAAAATGTTATGTTCTGTCTGAATCATATGAGAAAAATGTTGGGTTTTATGTCCCTTTTAATGTACTTTTGACAAATGTAATCTTTAAGCACGTTGTATAGACACATTTCTCCCTGGTTAATAAGAACAATTACCTTTGCCCTATTGGTGGACAATGACAAATACCATAACATAAAGATGCAATTTGTTTTAGCATAGTGACATTTTTAATAAAAATTTTTTTTTAATTATTTACCATTCATTTATTAATTGTATACTGTTATTTAAAGGGACAGTATACACCTTCATGTAAAGAAGAACATGCACAGATACTGATCTAAAACTCAAGTCTAAAAACTTTTAAAAACGTACTTAGAAGCTCCCAGTTTAGCACTGTTGATGAGGTTAGGCTGGGACACACAGTGAAAGGAGCTGTGTAAACAAAAAAGCAGACACTCCCCCCCCCCTCCCCCTTCATATGAAAAGACATAAAATAAACAGGAGACTGCAGGATTCTGTAAATGCGCGTATACATCTGTCACTGTGGGGCTTGGTCTGAAAATCGGCACAATGTTATTAAATTAATAAGCAAAACTATACATTGTTACAAAAACACCCCAGATTGGCTATATAAATGGCTAATCTACAAAACATTTATGCAAAGCAAAATCTAGTGCACAATGTCCCTTTAAAGCTTTTTAAAGGGATATGAAACCCTAAAATGTATTGTGTGACTCAAAGGGCAAACAATTTAAAATCCTTTTTCAATTTACTTCTATTATCAAATTTGCTTCATTTCCATATTATTCCTTGTTGAAGAGATACTCAGGTTGGTGTTTGGAGCTCTACGTGGCTGGAAATAATGCTGCCATCTAGTGCTCTTATTAATGTATAGCATTCTTGCAAAACTGCTACTATACAGTGCTCCAGCCACATGCATGCTCCTGAGCTTATAGCCCTGTTTTTCAACTTAAAGGGACAGTCAAGTTAAAAAAAACTTCCATGATTCAAATAGGGCATGTAGTTTTAAACAACTTTTTAATTTAGTTTTATCACCAATTTTGCTTTGTTCTTTTGGTGTTATTAGTTGAAAGCTAAACCTAGGAGGTTCATATGCTAATTCCTTAGACCTTGAAGGCCGCCTCTAATCTAAATGCATTTTGACAGTTCTTTTTTACCACAAGAGGGCGTTAGTTCATGTGTTTCAAATAGATAAAATTGAACTCATGCACGTGAATTTACCGAATAGTGAACACTGATTGGCTAAAATGCAAGTCTGTCAAAATAACTGAAATAAGGGGGCAGTCTGCAGAGGCATATATACAAGGTAACTACAGAGGTAAAACGTGTACTGGTAGCTCTCAGTTTACGCCGGGGTTAGGTTTCAGGAGGAATGGTTGTAAATTGAAACCATTGTAAATTGAAACCCAGTTTATAATGTAAGTCAATGGGAAGTGAGGGAGTTAGGTTCCAGGCCCCTCTCAAAATTGTCATAAGTAACATCTAATACATTATTTTTAAAGGTTTGAAATGAAGACTTTAAATGCTAAACAGCATTATAAACCTAATACTATAGATTGTATCATCAAACTAAGTTTAATGAACAAAAACATTTGCTAAACATCACCTAATAGAATAATTACACAACAGATTGCATCATCATCAAACTAAGTTTAATGAACAAAAACGTTTTTTTTACTTGCATTTTTCTGCAAACAGTTCTCTGCATTGTTAGCATGTTAGATAATATTGGTTCTGCACATATTCTATGCATTTCAATCTGCAGTGATTAATAGGCAGTTAGGCACCCTCATCTCAAGCAGCTGGACAGGAAGATAATAGGGAAGTGGCTGCTAGATCTTGCTCGATAGGTCTTGTCTGATCTGTGTGCACAGATCAATTTCAGGCTGTTAAACTGGCTTAACTGTGCTGAAACACAAGCGGACAGCTCCACCTACTGGCTATTTTAATTAGTGCACTGATTTTTAATGCATTTCAATAGCAGTCCCATGACTGGAAAAAAAAAGGTTGTTATTCTGAAACGGCGCAAATTGTACCGGCGTAAACCAAGGGCCACCTGTATTATTATAACTGTTGGTTATGCAAAACTGGGGAATGGTAAATAAAGGGATTATCTATCTTTTAAAACAACAACAATTCTGGTGTTGACTGTCCCTTTAAGATTCCAAGAGAACTAAGAAAATGTTTTAATAGAAGTCAATTAGAAAGTTGTTAAAAATTGCATCATGAAAAATATTGTGTTTTATGTCCCTTTATATTTTTTCTTTAGCAAATTCTAGCACTTCTTATTGTGAATAAAAAAATGTTGTCTTTCAGAACAATGTTCATATAATAATCCTAATGGCAAAGGGCAGAAAATGATATTCTGATGTGTAGTTTTACTGTATTGTCTTCTTGTAATGCAATCAGATTTATAAGAGCCTTGTGATAGAATGACTAAGTGTCTATCGGTCAAACAGAGCAGGCTGGATAATCTTTGTAGTGTTTATTAACTGATATTCTGCATTTCAAAATCCTTAGAAGCAAAAGAAATGTAATAAATGAACTGAATACCATAAGACAGAGAGAAAAGGGATTGCCTTGGGGAACGGTACAAAAGGTTATTCCTAACAAGCTTGTACATTGTAACTAAACTATTCTGAAAGAAAAAAAAAATAGGACTTTCGGGAGGTGGAAAAAGTATTAGAGACAGTAAACACAAGAATGTTTGTTGTTTAAATAGATTAGATAATCCCTTTATTACCCATTCCCCAGTTTTGCATTACCAACACAGTTATAATAATACACGTTTTACCTCTGTAATTACCTTGTATCTAAGCCTCTGTTTTGAATAACTTGCATTTTTGCCAATCAGTGTTGACTCCTAGGTAACTTCACGTGCATGAATTCAATGTTATCTATATGAAACACATAAACTAACGCCCTATAGTGTCAAAATGCATTCCAATTAGAGGCGGCCTTCAAGGTCTAAGAAATTACCATATGAAACTCCTAGGTTTAGCTATCAACTAAGAATACCAAGAGAACAAAGCAAAATTGGTGATAAAAGTAAATTGGAAATTTGTTTAAAATTGCATGCCCTATATGAATCATGTAAGTTTATTTTGGACTTGACTGTCCCTTTAAGTTTCTAAAAGCCAAATTATGAGTGAACACTACTAAATAAAGAAAATAACATGCAGCTAAAAATATTGTTTGTAAAGGGGAATAACATAATTTATGTAAGAACTTACCTGATAAATTCATTTCTTTCATATTAGCAAGAGTCCATGAGCTAGTGACGTATGGGATATACATTCCTACCAGGAGGGGCAAAGTTTCCCAAACCTCAAAATGCCTATAAATACACCCCTCACCACACCCACAAATCAGTTTAACGCATAGCCAAGAAGTGGGGTGATAAGACAAAAGTGCGAAAGCATAAAAAATAAGGAATTGGAATAATTGTGCTTTATACAAAAAAATCATAACCACCACAAAAAAGGGTGGGCCTCATGGACTCTTGCTAATATGAAAGAAATGAATTTATCAGGTAAGTTCTTACATAAATTATGTTTTCTTTCATGTAATTAGCAAGAGTCCATGAGCTAGTGACGTATGGGATAATGAATACCCAAGATGTGGATCTTCCATGCAAGAGTCACTAGAGAGGGAGGGATAAAATAAAGACAGCCAATTCCGCTGAAAATAATCCACACCCAAAATAAAGTTTAAATCTTATAATGAAAAAAACTGAAATTATAAGCAGAAGAATCAAACTGAAACAGCTGCCTGAAGAACTTTTCTACCAAAAACTGCTTCAGAAGAAGAAAACACATCAAAATGGTAGAATTTAGTAAAAGTATGCAAAGAAGACCAAGTTGCTGCTTTGCAAATCTGATCAACCGAAGCTTCATTCCTAAACACCCAGGAAGTAGAAACTGACCTAGTAGAATGAGCTGTAATCCTTAGAGGCGGAGTTTGACCCGACTCGACATAAGCATGATGAATTAAAGATTTCAACCAAGATGCCAAAGAAATGGCAGAGGCCTTCTGACCTTTCCTAGAACCGGAAAAGATAACAAATAGACTAGAAGTCTTTCGGAAATTCTTAGTAGCTTCAACATAATATTTCAAAGCTCTAACTACATCCAAAGAATGCAATGATCTCTCTTTAGAGTTCTTAGGATTAGGACACAATGAAGGAACCACAATTTCTCTACTAATGTTGTTAGAATTCACAACCTTAGGTAAGAACTTAAAAGAAGCTCGCAACACCGCCTTATCCTGATGAAAAATCAGAAAAGGAGACTCACAAGAAAGAGCAGATAATTCAGAAACTATTCTAGCAGAAGAGATGGCCAAAAGAAACAAAACTTTCCAAGAAAGTAATTTAATGTCCAGCGAATGCATAGGTTCAAACGGAGGAGCTTGAAGAGCCCCCAGAACCAAATTCAAACTCCAAGGAGGAGAAATTGACTTAATAACAGGTTTTATACGAACCAAAGCTTGTACAAAACAATGAATAACAGGAAGACTAGTAATCTTTCTGTGAGAAAGAACAGAAAGAGCATAGATTTGTCCTTCAAGGAACTTGCAGACAAACCTTTATCCAAACCATCCTGAAGAAACTGTAAAATTCTAGGAATTCTAAAAGAATGCCAAGAAAAATGATGAGAAAAACACCAAGAAATGTAAACCTTCCAGACTCGATAATATATCTTCCTAGATACAGATTTACGAGCCTGTAACATAGTATTAAACAGAGAGTCAGAGAAACCACTATGACTGAGAATCAAGCGTTCAATCTCTATACCTTCAAATTTAAGGATTTGAGATCCTGATGGAAAAAAAGGACCTTGTGATAGAAGGTCTGGTCTTAACGGAAGAGTCCACGGTTGGCAAGTGGCCATCCGGACAAGATCTGCATACCAAAACCTGTGAGGCCATGCTGGAATCACCAGCAGAACAGACGAGCACCCCTTAGAATCTTGGAAATTACTCTTGGACGAAGAACTAGAGGTGGAAAGATATAGGCAGGATGATACTTCCAAGGAAGTGACAATGCATCCACTGCCTCCGCCTGAGGATCCCTGGATCTGGACAGATACCTGGGAAGCTTCTTGTTTAGATGAGAAGCCATCAGATCTATTTCTGGAAGTCCCCATATTTGAACAATCTGAAGAAATACCTCTGGATGTAGAGACCATTCGCCCGGATGTAACGTTTGGTGACTGAGATAATCCGCTTCCCAATTGTCTATACCTGGGATATGAACCGCAGAAATTAGACAGGAGCTGGATTCCGCCCAAACCAGAATTCGAGATACTTCTTTCATAGCCAGAGGACTGTGAGTCCCTCGATGATTGACATATGCCACAGTTGTGACATTGTTCGTCTGAAAACAAATGAACGACTCTCTCTTAGAAGAGGCCATGACTGAAGAGCTCTGAAAATTGCACGGAGTTCCAAAATATTGATTGGTAATCTCACCTCCTGAGATTCCCAAACCCCTTGTGCTGTCAGAGACCCACAAACAGCTCCCCAACCTGTCAGACTTGCATCTGTTGAAATCTCAGTCCAGGTTGGAAGAACAAAAGAAGCCCCCTGAATTAAATGATGGTGGTCTGTCCACCACGTCAGAAAGTGTCGAACAATCGGTTTTAAAGATATTAATTGAGATATCTTTGAATAATCCCTGCACCACTGGTTCAGCATACAGAGCTGAAGAGGTCGCATGTGAAAACGAGCAAAGGGAACCGCGTCCAATGCAGCAGTCATAAGACCTAGAATTTCCATGCATAAGGCTACCGAAGGGAAAGATTGAGACTGAAGGTTTCCACAAGCTGAAACCAATTTGACGTCTCTTGTCCGTCAGAGACAGAGTCAAGGACACTGAATCTATCAGGAAACCTAAAAAAGGTTACCCTTGTCTGAGGAATCAACGAACTTTTTGGTAAATTGATCCTCCAACCATATTCTAGAAGAAACAACACTCATAAAAGACTGGAAAGGTTCTTTCTAGTGAAAATGAGCAAAGGGAATTGAATCCAATGCCGTGGCCATAAGACCTAAAACTTCTATGCATATATAGCAACTGAAGGAAATAATAGAGACTAAAGGTACCGACAGATGGAACCCAATAGAATTATCCCTCGTCTGAAAGAGACAGACAGTGACACAAACTTTCTGGAAACCTAAAAAAGGTGACCCTTGTGTGAGGAATCAAGAGCTTTCGAAAAAAAGATTCTCTAACTCTGTCCTGAAGAGCAAGTGAATCATATGAGATTCCGCATCCTCAGAAAATAATCTGAATGAAAACAGAAAAATGAAAATATGCATTTATTGTATCTAATGAAAACAAATAATGCTATCAATGACCATAAAAAGGCAAAATAGTTTGAATAAAACTCCAAACCCGGTTCCTAAAAAAGGAACTGGAAGAAATACCCCAGAAGATTCCAGGTCTGAGCAGCGCTTGAACCCCATGGGTGCCCAGCCATGCTTCAACAGTACCCAAAATATATAGGACAGAAACACACTTAAAGAAAGTGTTAGCCTTACTGGAATAAAATCAAAGAAATTTGGACAAAATAGAACCAAATAAATTTCAAAGAAGTCTTAACCTGCCCCTTACCAGCCAAGCTGGAATACGGCACGAACATCGCAATATTAGGGAGCTGATTTCGAACCCCAATTACAAACATGTTACTTGGGAAAGAACTCAGGAATTCGTTCCTTAATAAGAACAACTAAACTAGTATAAGCTTAATGTTTTAGTCTTAGAACTCAATCTTGAAGCCCAGAGTAACAGTTAAGAATTGAATCCAATTATAAAACAAATAATTGATTATCTTAAAACAAAATTCTTCTATCTAAAATAGCTAAAGACATAGATTAACCCTCATTTGCTAAAATATTCAATAAAATGAAGACACAAATGAAATTATTAGCATGATAGTCCAGTTTAAAGGACCAGTCAATACAGTGGACTTGCATAATCAATAAATGCAAAACAACAAGACAAATGCAACAGCACCTAGTCTAGTAAATGTTGTCCTTTAACAATGCTAAAATAAATCATAATCTGATACTTGATCTTAAAGTAAACAGAAAAAAATGAAGCAATTGCAATATCCAAATAAATCACAGGACCAAGAAAAGTACCTGAAACTAAATAATTTTCCATAAATAAGATACAACTATCTAAAGGAAAATAAACACTATTTTGCTATAGAAACAATAGCATAATTAGTAGAAGTAGAGATATCCCGAATAAATTGGAGAACCCTCCAAATTGAATTTAACTGCTGGCAAAGAATATAGATTAAAACCTTTGAAAAAGGAATAAAAGAAAATTCTCATCCTATTCCATTCCCTAGAAAGGGGAATTGGAAAGAAAACCTCTGAAAACACAGAAGAAATAAATAGGCAGAAATAGTGTCAGCTAGTCTTAAAGAACTAGTTACCTTAATATCCAAAATAATCAACACCTTTTCAACAAAGAACAAATGTACTTTAATAATAGAAAAATAATAAAAAAGTAGATTTGTTAGTGTCAATATCTGATGAAGAAAATTTCTGAAAGAGAAAAAACATCATCAGAGAAGGATAAATCAGTATGTTGTTGGTCATTTGAAACTTCAATAATTAAAAAAGAAGTGAAAAATACCTAAAAATTTTATTAGAAGGCACGAAGTCAGACAAAGCCTTTAAAATAGAATCAGAAAATATTTCTTATAAATCTTCTAAATATTTCTTGTACATAAAATGTAAGAATGGAAATATATAAAGCATAAACACTAATGAATTCTGTAAAAGTATATCATAATACCTTATTACAAACCATAGCTAAAGATAAACATTTATAACATTTAAAATAAATGAACTTAGCTTTGGTAGAACTGAAACTCAGTTAAGCGTTTTTCCAGAAGTGGATTCTGATTCAGGGACAATCTGAGACATCTTGCAATATGTAATAGAAAAAACAACATATAAAGCAAAAATGATCAAATTCCTTAAATGACAGTTTCAGGAATGGGAAAAAAATGAAAATAAACAAGCTTCTAGCAACCAGAAGCAAATAATGAGACTTAAATATTGTGGAGACAACAATGACGCTCAAATTTTTTTAGCGCCAAAAAAGCCGCCCACATTATTTGGCGACTAAATGCGCCACATCCGGTAACGCCGACATTTTTTGGCGCAAAAACGTCAAAAAAATGACGCAACTTCCGGCGACACGTATGACGCCGGAAATGACAAAAAAAATTTGCGCCAAGAATGACGCAATAAAATGAAGCATTTTCAGCCCCCGCGAGCCTAACAGCCCACAGGAAAAAAGTCAAATTTTAAGGTAAGAAAAAAATGATTTATTCATATGCATTATCCCAAATATGAAACTGACTGTCTGAAATAAGGAATGTTGAACATCCTGAGTCAAGGCAAATAAATGTTTGAATACATATATTTAGAACTTTATATAAAAGTGCCCAACCATAGCTTAGAGTGTCACAGAAAATAAGACTTACTTACCCCAGGACACTCATCTACATGTAGTAGAAAGCCAAACCAGTACTGAAACGAGAATCAGTAGAGGTAATGGTATATATAAGAGTATATCGTCGATCTGAAAAGGGAGGTAAGAGATGAATCTCTTCGACTGATAACAGAGAACCTATGAAATAGACCCCGTAGAAGGAGATCATTGAATTCAAATAGGCAATACTCTCTTCACATCCCTCTGACATTCACTGCACGCTGAGAAGAAAACCGGGCTCCAACCTGCTGCGGAGAGCATATCAACGAAGAATCTAGCACAAACTTACTTCACCACCTCCACAGGAGGCAAAGTTTGTAAAACTGATTTGTGGGTGTGGTGAGGGGTGTATTTATAGGCATTTTGAGGTTTGGGAAACTTTGCCCCTCCTGGTAGGAATGTATATCCCATACGTCACTAGCTCATGGACTCTTGCTAATTACATGAAATAAATATATATATATATATATATATATATATATATATATATATATATATATATAAATATAATAGATATAAATTGAAGAATACTTATGATGGGTTAGGATGCCTTTATTTAGCTAAAAGGGAATAGAAAACACCTTGAGATTTTAATATAACTTTGAAATATTCTTTAATTATTTATTTTGACGCCCTATCATGTTATTCAGTTCCTCCAGAACTGTAAATGCACATTGCAGCTGTTCCAAGGCTAACCCTGCTACATATCGACAATTTATTTCTAACAATACGATTGTGGCTAGCTTTGTCAGCTTTGGACTCAAGCCCATATTGGTTCCTCTAAATGAGTGTTAGGTGGAGTTTGGCTTTTGAAAACATTTGCAGCAAACATGGTTTTAATATTGTTTTACAAATGTTTAGACTTGGCTGATATGTTATTCTCTAGCAAGACAATAGAAGTGTTTTGTAATTACATGGCATTCACTGTCCCTTTAAAAAATAATTTTCACATTTTCTTTCTCTTTAATTTTTTGCATCTTATCAAGGGATTTTATTTATTTTTTGTTTTTAAATGGATTTTTGGACAGTGAACAATCAGACTTTTTACAGGGACACTAAACACTTCTTGTGCTTGTGGAGAATAATTGTGTTTTTCTGACGGTACCTAGACAAAATCTGCAACATAGGTTTTCAAAATGCGGCAAATCCAATAGCTGGTGTAGGTAGTCTGCAGTACTTGTAATTCCAAGTTTTAAAGGCCACATGTTTCACGTTACAAAATGGGAACTGACATTTTACCCTTATTTCTTTAATATTTAAAGGGACATAACACTCATATGCTAAATCACTTGAAACCTCTTAACCAGCAACGTACAGGGTACGTTAAAGTGAATGTAAATTTTAATGCTAAAGCGCCCGATTTTTAAAAATTTGATTAAAAACAGGGGCACTTTAATTCATAAAAATTTACATTTCACTCCTGTTGTAAAAAAAAAACCAACTTACCTTTTAATCTTAACAGCTCCAGCTTCCTCCGGTACTCGCAAGCCATTTCTGATAACCGAAATGATGGATAGGTCATCCTCCAATCACAGCTTTCCCCCTCGCCCGGGGGAATCTGTGTCTGATTCAACACCGTGATTGGAGGAAGCCGGATTCCTCATATTAGACTCAGGAAGAGGCTTTGCAACGGGTAAAGGAAGCTGGAGCTGCTATGAAGATTAAAAGGTAAATTAAAAAAAGGAATTAAATGTAAATTTTTATGAATTAAAGTGCCCCTGTTTTGAATCAAATTTTTAAAATGGCGCACTTTAGCATCAAAATTTACATTAAAATTGTACGACTAAACAAATTTGTCCGGCAATTTTGCTTGCAAAGTTTACCTTTTAGCTTTTTACAATAAAAGTTTGAGGCAACATATTTTAGATAAATCAGATATTTTACTATCAGATCAGTTTTGCCAGTTTTATTGTTTAAAGGGACAGTCAACACCCGATACTTCATAACTCCATACCTTAGATCAGTAATAAAAGATGCAGCTGCACCGCATCGCATGTTGATGAGCTCTAAGGGTTTGGAGTGATCACCCAAAATACAAACGTTTATTTCAGGTAGATATGGCTGACAAACTCCTCCCCCTTCTCCTTCGTCCCCTTCTCTAATCTTTTCCCTGCTCGTTCCTGTTGAAAGGGTGACAATGCTGTTTTGATAATGTGCATGCGCATTATCTTCTATACGCTCGCAAACTCAAGCCGAAATCGTAAGTGCTATCCATTGCGCATGCGCGATTCTCCGTGAACGCGTGTTATCCCCAACCGAGGGTTGGATTATGATTGGAGGATTCAATCAAAAAGAAAGTTATTACGTAACAGTGGGGGGAGTTTGACGGCCATATTTACATGGAAAAAGCATATGTATTTTGGGTGATCACTCCATACCCTTAGAGCTCATCAACATGCGATGCGGTGCAGCTGCATCTTCTATTACTGATCTAAGGTATGGAGTTATGAAGTATCAGGTGTTGACTGT
>NC_069505.1:344278964-344288964 GCF_027579735.1 Bombina bombina | reverse complement strand
AAACGAAATTAGACAGGTGCATACATTTGGGCACCCTTGTCATTTTGTTGATTTGAATACCTGTAACTACCTAGCACTGATTAATTGGAACACACAATTGGTTTGGTGAGCCCATTAAGCCTTGAACTTCATAGACGGGTGCATCCAATCATGAGAACATATATTTAAGGTGGCCAGTTGCAAGTTGTTGTTGTTTTTTACACTCCTCTGAAGAGTGGCAACATGGGGGCCTCAAAACAACTCTCAAATGACCTGAAAACAAAGATTGTTCAACATCATGGTTTAGGGGAAGGCTACAAAAAGCTATCACAGAGATTAAGGCTGTCAGTGTCCGCTCTGAGGAACATAGTGAGGAAATGGAAGACCACAGGCACAGTTCTTGTTAAGACCAGAAGTGGCAGGCCAAGTAAAATATCGGAGAGGCAAAGGATGGTGAGAACGGTCAAAAACAGCCCACAGACCACCTTCAAAGACCTACAACATCTTGCTGCAGATGGTGTCACTGTGCATTGTAAAACAATTCAGTGCACTTTGCACAAGGAGAAGCTGTATGGGAGAGTGATGAGGAAGAAGCCTTTTCTGCCCACACGCCACAAACAGAGTCGCTTGAGGTATTGGAAGAAGGTGCTGTGGACCGATGAAACAAAGATTGAGTTATTTGGTCATAATAAGAGGCGTTATGCATGACGGCAAAATAACTCAGCGTTCCGAGACAAACACTTGCTACCCAGAGTAAAATTTGGTGGATGCTCCATTATGCTGTGGGGCTGTGTAGCCAATGCAGGTACTGGGAATCTTGTTAAAGTTGAGGGTTGCATGGGTTCCACTCAATATCAGCAGATACTTGAGAATAATGTTGAGGAATCAGTCACAAAGTTGAAGTTACGCCAGGGCTGGATATTTCAACAAGTCAACAACCCAAAACACTGCTCAAAATCTACTCTGGCATTTATGCAGAGAAACAAGTACAATGTTCTGAAATGGCCATCCCAGTCCCCAGACCTGAATATCATTGAAAATCTGTGGGGTGATTTGTAGATATCTGTCCATGCTCGGCAACCATCAAACCTAACTGAACTGGAGATGTTTTGCAAGGAGGAATGGTCCAAAATACCTTCATCCAGAATCCAGACACTCATTACAGGCTATAGGAAATGTCTAAGGCTGTTATTTCTGCTAAAGGAGACTCTACTAAATATTGATGCAATATTTCTGTTGGGGTGCCCACATTTATGCACCTGTCTAATTTTGTTTTGATGCATATTGCACATTTTCTGTTAATCAAATAAACTTCATTTCACTACTGAAATATTACTGTGTCCTTCAGTTATTTGATAGATCAAAATGAAATTGCTGATCCAAACACCCAATTTTTTATAAATAAAAATCATGGAAATTGTCAAGGGTGCCTAAACCTTTGCATACAACTGTGTGTGTATGTGTGTGTATGTGTATATATATATATATATATATATATATATATATATATATATATATATATATATACACGTTGATTGGAGTCGCCGTGTTAGTCCAGAGATTTAGATAGTCCAATAAAAAGAGTATCATTGCTCAATTGTTATCTTGTTATTTTGATAACTATACATTTATAAGATGACAAGCTTTCGGATGAGTGTCTTCCTTTTTCAAGTCTGAAGCAATACTGACCAATTTGATGGAATTTACAGATTATATCTTAAAACAAAGGCTAAAAAGACAGTGTTACAGAGGTCTGAATGCAGGGGGAGGAGGGGGTGTGGTAAAAATCATGATAGGGGTTTAGGAGACAGGCAGATAGTGTCAGTAAAAGATAACAAGCAGGGAAAATATATGGTTCTACACAAAGCATATACTGACAAAGTTATATATCAACATAGAATCCATATGAATAAAGATGAGAAATTAGGTATACAGGGGAATATAAGATAGTCAAAAAAAGAGAAAGGAAAAAAAAAAGGGGGGAATAATAATAATGACAAAAGTGTTGACATAGGCTTACCTGTATATCTAGGCATAGAGAGTGTGGAATATACAATGTAACTGACTACAGTATATGAAAGTATATTACAAAAAATTTTGATAATGGTTTAAGAAACCAGAGTCCACATTTAGTCCAGAATTTAGCAAGTTGAATTGCGTTATCATTTTCATTTCAAAGGTTTTCCTTTCCATGGTGTTTTTTAAGTTGCCTCTGAGAATCTTGATTTTGAGGTTTTGGATGGAGTGGTCAGGTTGGGTGAAATGGTGATCAACAGGGGTTCAGTATTTTGTTTCACAGTGGTTTTTGATTGAGTGTCTGTGTAAGTTCATCCGAAGGTGCAGTTTTTGGCTTGTTTCTCCAGTATAACATCCCACTTCACATGCAGTGCATGTATACCACATTTGCAGATGTACATCAGCAATGTCTGCTGCAAATAGAGCTCCCTCTACTGGTTGCTTTCATAAATAAAATTGCTAAACCTACTTCTGCAGGTACATAGTGATCAGACACATGTCCTGAGCCTATTTCTGTATGCCCTTTTGTCAAGGGGTCAAGTTTCCACCAAAGAGACTAAATGGTAAATTTAGTAATGGAGAGTACAAATAAAATAAAATATATATTTCTAAAGCATTAGTTTAATTTTAACTTCAGTGTCCCTTTAAATATGTATCTTAAATTAATATGTAACAAAAAATACAGTGTGCCTATATTAAAAACAATATTTTATGCCCAGTTTATTTAGAATGCATACTTTCATGATTCAGATAGAACATATAATTTTAAACAACTTTCCAATTTACTTCTATTATGAAATTTGCTTCATTCTCTTCTTATTCTTTTTTGGAAGAGGAACAATTTACTACTGGAACAGATCAGGTAAGCCACTTACAAGAGGTATATATGTGCGGTCACCAATCAGCAGCTAGCTTCCCGTACAAACTAAGTATGCTTTTCAAAAAAGGATACCAAAAGAATGAATCAAATTAAATTATAGAAGTATATTGGTAAGTTTATAATTATATGCTCTATCTGAACCATAAAAGTTTAATTTTGGCTTTATTTATCCTTAAAATATATCTCTGAATATGTTTCCAGAACTAAAAGTTTAACTGCTATCCCCAAAGATATAAAATTATAAATCTGCAAAAAGATATAAGAAGCGCAGAATACTCCATTTTAAGAACCAGATTTATCAAGCCCTTTTTTCCATGATTTTATTTATCAAGCAGCGGTCATCAGACCGCTGCTTCCCAGCCCTGTTCTCCACCTTTTAGGTAGAGAGTTTTAAATCTCTCCGGTCTATTCCGGAAAGCTCCTGCCTGCGTGTGATTAACATAGTAATATAGTAGATAAGGTTGAAAAAAGACCGAAGTCCATAGAGTTCAACCTATACAAATCTAAAATACTTACAAAAAGCTCCAGTTAAGCTTAAATAACCCCACTAAAAGGTGATCCATTTAATACTAGCAATCCATGAATTTTGTTTATATACAGAAATGTATCCAGACTATTTTAAATGTATCTAGGGTATTGGCATTTTCTACCTCCTTTGGTAATGAGTTCCACAATTTTATTGCTCTAACAGTGAAAAAACGTTTCCGTTGCAGGAGATTAAATCTCCTTTTCTCCAACCTTAATTTGTGACCTCTTGTCAGAAACAATTTTCTTGGAATAAACAGAGCTTCTGCCATCTCTGTATATGGGCCTTGAATATATTTATATAAAGTAATCATGTCGCCTCTAAAGCACCTTTTTTCTAAAGAAAACAGACCCAGTTTGGCTATCCTCTCCTCATAGGTTAAATTCTCCAATAACTTTATTAGCTTTGTGGTCCTTCTCTGAACTTTTTCTAGTTCTGCAATATCTTTTATTTTTTTTGCGATCGGTCCCCAGAACTGCACTTCATACTCAAGGGGAGGTCTTACCAGGGATTTATATAGTGACAGAATTATGCTTTCCTCCCTTGAATAAATTCCTCTTTTAATACATGCTAGTATCTCATTAGCCTTTGAAGCCGCTGCCCTGCAATGTGCACCCATCTTTAGCCCCATCTTTAGCTTGCTATCTATTACTACTCCCAAATCCCTTTCCTCCTCTGTTTGGCTAAGTCTTGTCCCATTTAAAAAATATGTTGCCTGCTTATTTTTACTGTGTGTGGGCAGGTTGCGGGGTTTCACGCAAGTGCAAAAAGAGCGCTATTGTGCAAAGGTAAATATGGGCGGGTTTGCTGCCCGCCAGAGGACAAGCCGAGAGGACAGGGGCAAATATGTCCGCCCCTGTCCTCCAGTCTTTAATAAATTGAGTGTAGTATAAAAGTTCAAGCTTTTAATGAAATAACTCTTATTTTAATGCACTCACAAACAAAACCTTATAGATATAAGGTATTGAAATTGCATAAAAGTAATCCCCTCCGGTGCAACGTTTCTACCTCATAGCGTTCTCCTGAGCCAGCTACACACAGACGCATTGATACACTAGTGGACACCATTAGTTTAAGAACAAGTCCAGTGATTATTTAATGCTTACTCCTCTACTAATACTGGCGAAGATACCAGTGCGGACACCTTCATAGACAGTTTGACCAGCCTGGAGACGGATTAAGCCACACAGACAATGTGTTCGTATAGGTCAGAGGAAGTGACATTACACCGGAGGGGATTAGTTTTATGCAATTTCAATACCTATGAGGTTTTGTTTGTGAGTGGATTTTAATACGAGTGCTTTAATTGAAAGCTTGAACTTTTATACTACACTTAGTGGAGTGTTCTGCACGTCTTATATCTTTTTGCAGATTTTATAGTGTTGTTACAGCCCTGGATATCACACCGATGGTCTATTGAAGAAGCTAAGGACACTACACTACGCGATTATCTAGACTTTCATTAACTGGACATTCTACAAATATCCTTTTAAATGAATCCAGTTAGATGTTATTGCATATGGTGATTAATGCAAAGTCAATGTTTTAAGGATAATCATTTGTATATGACGTGTGCATGGTGTATTTCTATTAATTTGTTGTACGTGTGGTGCTGCTATCTTTAGGGTTTTAAAATAATTTTATAAAAATGATAAATCTATCAATAGCTCAGTTTACCTATTAAAATGTATTATTTAATAGTTCAGTTCGTTTGCATTTAGTTTAATACAATTTTGGATAAAGACACGTTTGTTGACGCAGTTCTGTCATGTTTTTTATTATCTACTTATGTAATAGCAAAAAAACAAAAAAATATCAAGCGACAAATACAATCATATAGTACGTTTCTTTGAATCACACACATATGATTGTCAGTTTCCCTGCTTTACTTCCATTTTTAGCCGTTCAATACAAACAACGAGCTTCTTTTACAGACAGGATGGCAAAAGCAAGTGGTTTTATAAAACAATATGCAATACAACAACTGATGCTGGGGGTATACAGTGCTATGAAGAGTTTGTTTTATAGGCTGTAGAGTACTTGTTTTATAGACGGATGTAACCATTATATAATGAACTTTATAGAAATAGACACTAATTGTTTTGAATACCTATTAAATATCCATTTGGTAGTTTAATCACTAGCTCTCAATCAGAGCAAGATTCATTGCTGTCATGATAATGGATATGAGGAATGAGTTTAGTGGGGTAACAAATATAAATATATATACTATTTGTGCACTCACAAACATGCACCTTGTTTGCTTCCCAAAATAATTCTGCACACACTCTTCTGTAGGAGGAGATGCAAAGAGTTGGGGCAAGTGGTTCCTGCTTTTCGACATGTCTGGAATCTGATTCCTGGGGTAGTGTGAGAACCCCTCACAAGAGAGGATAATCTCATCTGTCTTTTGATGATCCTATGGTAGATGTGAAAGCCCATTAGACATAAACAGGCCCATTTATCAAAGGGCTTGCGGACCTGATCCGACACTGCGGATCAGGTCCGCAAGACCTCGCTAAATGCGGAGAGCAATACGCTCTCCGCATTTAACATTGCACCAGCAGCTCACAAGAGCTGCTGGTGCAACGCCGCCCCCTGCTGACTCGCGGCCAATCGGCCGCCAGCAGGGAGCTGTCAATCAACCCGATCGTATTCGATCGGGTTAATGTCTGGCGATTCCTGTCCGCCTGTTCAGAGCAGGCGGACAGGGTTATGGAGCAGCGGTCTTTAGACCGCTGCTTCATAAGTTGTGTTTCTGGCGAGTCTGAAGACTCGCCAGAAACACGGCCCTTCAAGCTCCATACGGAGCTTGATAAGTGGGCCTGAAAGACTCAACCTATTACATATCTCTTTGAACCAGAAATAAATCCATACTTGGTCACCACTAGTTTGTAACTGATTAATCCTTTCTTTCAAACGAGGGTCCCATGAGCCTTTTGATTTAGGACTGAAACTATTTTATTTCTTAGTCCAAATTAAATCCCTACACCGTTGAGACTCCTTATTTAATAGGGTGACATTTCCATGTTAAGTTTTTTTTTTGTTTGTCTTTTTTTTATTGTTTAACTAGTCCTAAAGCTTGTGTACACAGGCCAATGTTTGCAGTACAGCGGTTCCACCCCTTGCTCTCTCTCTATCCCCCCTCTTTTCTGCTCTCTCTCTCCTCCCTCTCTTTTGTTCTCTTTCTCCCCCTCTTTTCCTCCCTCTCTTTGCGCTCTCCCCCTCTCTTTGCGCTTTTCCCCTCTTTTCCTCCCTCTCTTTGCGCTCTCCCCCTCTCTTTGCGCTTTCCCCCTCTCTTTTGCTCTCTCTCTCCCCTCTCTTTTGCTCTCTCTTTTTCTCTCCCCTCTCTTTTACTCTCTGTCTCTACCCTCTCTTTTACTCTCTGTCTCTCCCCTCTCTTTTGCTCTCTCCCCCATCTCTCTTGCTCTCTCCCCTCTCTCTTGCTCTCTCCCCCCTCTCTTGCTCTCTCCCCTCTCTCTTGCTGTCTCCCCCATCTCTTTTGCTCTCTCCCCCATCTCTTTTGCTCTCTCCCCCATCTCTTTTGCTCTCTCCCCCATCTCTTTTGCTCTCTCCCCCATCTCTTTTGCTCTCTCCCCCATCTCTTTTGCTCTCTCCCCCATCTTTTTTGCTCTCTCCCCCATCTTTTTTGCTCTCTCCCCCATCTTTTTTGCTCTCTCCCCCATCTCTTTTGCTCTCTCTCTCCCCTTCTCTTTTGCTGTCTCCCTCCCCTCTCTTTTGCTGTCTCCCTCCCCTCTCTTGTGCGCTCTCTCTCTCCCTCTCTTTTTCGCTCTCTCTCTCCCCCCTCTTTTTTGCTCTCTCTCTCCCCCCTCTTTTTTGCTCTCTCTCTCCCCCCTCTTTTTTGCTCTCTCTCTCCCCCCTCTTTTTTGCTCTCTCTCCCCCCCTCTTTTTTGCTCTCTCTCCCCCCTCTTTTTTGCTCTCTCTCCCCCCTCTTTTTTGCTCTCTCCCCCCTCTTTTTTGCTCTCTCCCCCCTCTTTTTCGCTCTCTCTCTCCCCCCTCTTTTTTGCTCTATCTCCCTTCCTCTCTTTTGCTCTCTCTCTCCCCCTCTTTTGCTCTCTCTATCCCCCCTCTTTTGCTCTCTCTCCCCTTTCTTTTGCTCTCTTTCCCTCCTCTTTTGCGGTCTCTCTCTCTCCTTTCTTTTGCTCTCTTTCCCCCCTCTGTTTTGCTGTCTGTCTCCCCCTCTCTTTTGCTCTTTCTCTCCCCTCTCTTATGCTCTCTTTCCCCCCTCTCTTATGCTCTCTCTCTCCCCTCTCTTTTGCGCTCTCTCTCTGCTCTCTTTTGCGCTCTCTCTGCTCTCTTTTGCGCTCTCTGCTCTATTATGCGCTCTCTCTCTTTCTTTTGCTCTCTCTCCCCTCTCTTTTGCTGTCTCTCTCCACTTTCTCCCCCCTCTCTTTTGCTATCTCTCTCCCTCCTTTTGATCTCTCTCTCCCTCCCCCCTCTCTTTTGCTGTCTCTCTTCCTCTCTTTTGCTGACTCTCTTCCTCTCTCTCTATCTCCCCTCTTTTGAGCTCTCCCTCCCCCCTCTCTTTTGCTGTCTCTCTCCCTCTCTTTTGCTCTCTATATCTCCCCTCTTTTGATCTCTCTCCCCCCTGTCTCTCTAAGTCTCTTTTGCTCTCTCTCTATCCCCCCTCTTTGGAGCTCTTTTGAGCTCTCGGCATGGCCTGCCTGGCCACGCCCACGTCACAGCCTGCCTGTCCCGTCCACATCACGGCCTGTCCAGCCACGCCCACATCACGCCCACACCTTGCCCATATCTGGCCCGTTACTCACTCGGCAGTGTTGAAGGCCAGGTGTGTTTGTCCTCGCACGCAGTGTCTACTGCGCATGACAGCTTCGGACAAACACACTTGGCCTTTTATTATATAGGATAAGATAGATAACAACTTTTAGTAACCATTCCCTAGGTTTCCATAACCAACATTGTTATAATAATATACTTTATAACCTCTAAATCTCTGTCCTTTTCTAATCCCCTTTTCTAATCCCCTTCAGGCCACATCTTATCTCAGTGCATTTTATTAGCTTTTCACAGCCAGACAGTGCTAGTTCATGTGTGCCATATAGATAACATTGTGCTCACTCCCATGGAGTTATGCAGCAACCAATACTACTTGACTAAAATGCATGTTTGTAAAAAGCACTGAGATAAGGGGGCAGTCTGCAGAGGCTTAGATTAAAGTTAATCACAGAGTTAAAACTTATCTATACTATAATCGCATTTGTAACACGTCTGTCACCAGTTGCGCACACATCCTCAAAGGAATGTTGGCTCCGCAAGGCCACCAAAAGAATGTTGGCTGCGCGTGCACACAAAAGAATCCACCTGGATGCAGCAAAGCTGCATCTTTGTGGATTCCGAAAATGGCAGGGTGGTGAAAGAATCCACCTTCTGTGGAGGTGAAAGAATCCACCTTCGGTGGGTTCTTTCACCACCCTGCCATTTTCGGAATACACCTGGATGCAGCGTAGGCAAAACTGAAGCCTTAAAAAAAAACACGCAACCGCGTGCAAGAAATAAACACGTAACCGCCCGCACAAAGTATTAACAAACACTTAAACCACAAACCCCCACATCACAAAATAATACAGTAATTAACCCCTAATCCGCAAATAACATAATTAAATTATTAACCCCTAAACTGACAAACCCCCACATCACAATAAATCTAATGAACCCATTGACCCCCTAAACCCCCACATTGCAATAAACCTTATTAACCTATTAACCCCTAAACCGCCAACCCCCCCCACAACGCAAATAACTAATTTAATTACTAAGCCCCCTAACCTAACAGCCCCTAATTTAACCCCAATACTAAATTACACTTAAATAAAACCTAACATTAAATTACAAAAAATAATCTAAAATTACAAAAAATAAAAAACTCTAAAATTACAGAAAAAATAAACAAAATTATCAAAAATAAAAAAAATAAACATAATCCTTATGAAAATAAAAAAGCCCCCCAAAATAAAAACACCCCCTAAACTAAAATACCAATAGCCCTTAAAAGGGCCTTTTGTAGGGCATTGCCCTAAGTTAAACAGCTCTTTTACATTTAAAAAGTTACTAAATCCTAACCCTAACAGTAAACCCACCAAACCCCACAAAATAAAAAAAATTACCACTAAAGAAAACTAAAGTACCCATTGCCCCTAAAGGGGCATTTGTATGAGCATTATCCTTAAAAGGGCAATCAGCTCTTTTCTAGCCCATTAAATCCCTAATACATAAAAAAAAAAAAAATTAAAGAAAAATCCTAACACTAAGCCCAAATAGGTACTCACCATTCCTGAAGTCTGGCGGAGAAGGTCTTCTTCCAGGCGGCTCCGTCATATTCTATCTTCATCCGGAGCGAAGGTGGCATGGAGCTGGCTTCCCTGATGCATGGATCCTTAGCGGTGGTCCTCGGCGGCGGTGGTCCTCAGCGGTGTGGAGGCTCCTCTTCATGTGATTGTCTGTCGCACACTGAAGATTGAATGCAAGGTACCCCATATTTATTGGGGTACCGTGCATTCCTATTGGCTGAAATTTTGAAATCTGTCAATAGGATTTCAGTAGCTCTAATCCTATTGGTT